>NC_064924.1:599797841-600097841 GCF_023897955.1 Schistocerca gregaria | reverse complement strand
CCAATCACCAACAGTACCAGCGATTTGACAGCTGCCACCCCTTCCACACCAAAAAAAAAAAATCCCTCCCATACAGCCTGGTCATCTGTAGTAGATGCATCTGAGAACCCCCTCACCCAGTATGATGAAGGCCTTTGCAGACAGGTAATACCCTCCAGACCTAATTCACAAACAGATCTCTCATGCCATATCTTCACACACACACATGATCCTCATACCAATCCCAAGAAAACCACAAAGAAGAGCCACCCTTGGCACCCAATTCCACAAAGAACAGGAACAAGTGAACCATGTCCTTAATCAGGGCTTTGCCTGAAATGGACATTCTACCCAAGATACTTTCAACCCCTCGCAGAGTGGTGTTCCACTTCCCATGCAACCTCCACAACATGCTAGTCCATCCCTATGCCACTCCTACCCCCAGTCCCCTGCCACAGGGAACTTAACCCTGTGGAAGACCTGTACGATCCATTCCCTTAGCACCACCTACAGTCCTGTCACAAGCCTATCCTACCCCATGAGAAGCCAGATCACTGTGAAATCAGTCATCATATGTACCAGCTCTGCTGAAAGCACTCCACAGTGTTTCACATTGGCATGACAATCTACCAACTGTCAACTAGTATGAATTGTCAGCATGAAACTGTGACCAAAAACAAGACGCATCCCCCCAAAGCCTCCCTGCCTCCCACCTCTCCCATCTCTCAGCCCAGTACACTCACCATGGGCCAGGAAAGAGCTGGCAGTCGACTGAGCACAATGTAGAGAGACAGATGTGTGCATGTGGGTGAGTACAAGTGTGTGTTGGTGTGTGTGCTTACCATACAAGCTTGAAAAAAAGGAAGTTAATTCTGAAAGGTAGCAAAGCTGTACCTTTTGTTTGAGTACAAACTGACACTGCAGCACTTTTGCCTTTCAGTGAGGCACCTCCTTCATTTCTAAATAATTCATAATTCTCAACCAGAGCTTTCCGTACATTATGATTTGCTATTACGCAATGAACAAGCAGAAAGAGTTCCCTGCACTGATCATGCAAGTATTATAATAAAGCCCAATGGAGAGACTTATTATTTGAAATGTAAATAAAACTTCTTGAAAATTAATAAGTAGTTCTCTGCAAATGGAATGTCACTGAACTTAGACTACAGAATTCTATACTGAACAAGTCCAGGTCAAACCATCAGAAATAACTGACAAGATCAAATCAAAAAATGAAACAGTTTTTACTAAATTCTTAGGTTTTTGTATTGACAGGAAACTGAACAGGAAAACTCACATCACAAATTTTATACATTTAAGGTCCGTAACTTTTGCGTTATGCATGATATCAGATTTTGGAGATGACAATGTCAAAAAAGGACTTACTTATGAAATCATATTCTGGGGTAGCTTGTCACTAAGGAAGAAAGTGGTTTTTACATAAAATTTCATTTTACGCAAAATTACACTGAGGTGACAAAAGTCAAGGGATAGCAATATGGAGATATACAGATAGTGTTAGTATCACATACACAAGGTAAAAAAAGGGCAGTGCACTGGTGGAGTTGTCATCTGTTATCAGGTTATTCATGTGAAAAGGTTTTGGATATGATAATGGCTGCTCAATGGAAATTACCAGACCTTGAATGCAGAACTGCAGTCACATCTTGACACATGGGAAATTCCGTTTCAGAAATCATTAGAGAATTCAATATTCCAAGGCCCACAGTGTCAAGAATTTGCTGAGAACACCAAATTTCAGATATTACCTCTCACCACGGACAACGCAGTGGCCAACAGGCTTCAGTTAATGGCCAAGAGCAGTGGCTTTTGCATAGAGTTGTCAGTGCTAACAGACAAGTAGCACCTCGTGAAATTTATTTATTTATTTATTGTCCTCTGAATCAATACTGTACATGACATGCACATGGTGATGCCCAAACATGCATTTGATGTTGGACATTATGATAATTTGCTGGCATGAAGTAATATCCCAAAAGTTTACACAAACATGAGTTTACATACCTATTTTCTGGGAAGTAATGAACACACAAATTACATACTCAGTTTCACATATGTACTTTAGTGCTGTATTCCTCTCACACATATACACAACAGTACCTGGTTGGATATTCTTTCTGCACTTATTTTGCTTAGTAGCAGATGATGTAGATGCAATATTTTTGCACATACTTGCATTAATGTTTTACGCTTTACAAAATTCTTTGCTTCAATTTGTTTCATGTTTCTTTCCATCCATGTGGAACAGAAATTCACTTGCACTGTAGAAACAATGATCAAGTAGGAATGATTTAATCTTTTATTAAATACAGTCAGGGACTTATTGTTTTTTCTTTTTTTTTATTTCTGATGGCAGGCTCTTGTATATTTTAATGCCTTTGTTGAAGGGAGCATTTTTAAAGACAGAGGTGCACATTTCTTTAACATGGAGTTTCATTTTCTGCCTAGTACCATAGTCATGGACATTTACATTTTTATTAAATTTTGTAATATTACTTTTTACAAATTTGCGTAGTTCTAGTATAAGAGGCTGGCAAGAGGTAGGATGAGCAACTTTTGGAAGAGAGGTCTGCAGCTATCAGTCGGCTTTGCCTTATTCATTATTCTTATAGCTCTCTTTTGGGTGAGGAGAATGTTTGTGCTATGTGTAGAGTCTACCCAGAAATAACCACAGAAATCAGTGTTGGATCTATGACAAACTTATCTATAAGGACAGTGCAGCGAAATTTGTCATTAAAGGGCTATAGCAGCAGACGATCAATGTGAATGCCTTTGCTACCAGCACGACATTGGCTCCAGTGCCTCTGCTGGGCTTGTGAAAAATATTGGTTGGACACTAGACTACTTAAAAACCATAGCCTGGTCAGATGAGTCCCGATTTCAGTTGTTTAGAGGTGACGCTTTGAGTGTGGCGCAGACCTCATGAAGCCATGGACACAAACTGTCAACAGGCACTCTACAAACTGGTGGTGGCTCCATAATGGAGTAGGCTGTGTTTACATGGAATGGAATTGGCCCCCTGGTTCAATCGAACCAGCGATTGACTGGAAATGGTTATGTTCAGCTACTTGGAGACCATTTGCAACCATTCATGGATTTCATGTTCCCAAACAACAATGAAACTTTTATGGATGACAATGCACCATTTCACCAGGTCACAATTGTTCGCAACTGGTTGAAAGAACATTCTGGACAGTTCAAGCAAATGATATGGCCACCCGGATCACCCAATATGAATTCCATTGAATATTTATGAGACATAATCGAGAGAGAATCCATATGTAAAGAAATGAAATATCGAAGTACTAAGGAGTGATGAGATATGCTTAATAGCTCTTAGGCTATAGATACAACAATAAGGAATAGCTCAGTAGGCAGTACAGTTGAAGAAGAATGGACATCTCTAAAAAGGGCAATCATGAAAGTTGGAAATAAAACCATAGGAACAAAGCAAGTAACTGTGAGGAAACAATGGGTAACAGAAGAAATACTTTGGTTGATCGATGAAAGAAGGAAGTACAAAAATATTCAGGATATTTCAGGAATATAAAAATACAAGTTGCTGAGGAATGAAATAAATAGGAAGTGCAGGGAAGCTAAGACAAAATGCCTGCATGAAAGCTGTGAAGAAATTGAAAAAGAAGGAAGCTAAGGCAAAATGCCTGCATGAAAGCTGTGAAGAAATTGAAAAAGAAATGATCATCAGAAGGAATGACTCAGCATATAAGAAAGACAAAACAATCTTCAGTGACATTAAAAGCATGGGTAGTATTATTAAGAGTGCCACAGGAATTCCACTGTTAAATGCAGAGGAAAGAGTAAATAGATGGAAGGAATACACTGAAGACCTGTATGAGGGGGAAGATTTGTCTGATATAATAGAAGAAGAAACAGGAGTCGATTTAGAAGAGATAGGGTACCCAGTATTAGAATCAGAATTTAAGAAAGTTTTAGATTACTTAAGACCAAATAAGGGAGAAGGGATGGATAACATTTCATCAAGATTTCTAAAATCATTGGGTGAAGTGGTAACAACATGACTATTCATGTTGGTGTGTAGAATGTATGAGTCTGGTGACATACCATCTTACTTTCAGGAAAATGTCATTCACATAATTTCAGACTCTGTAAGAGCTAACAAGTGCGAGAATTATCATACAATCAGCTTAACACCTCAAGCATCCAAGTCGCTTACAAGAATAACATATAGAAGAATAGAAAAGAAAATTGAGATTTCATTAGATGATCAGTTTGGTTTTAGGAAAGGTAAAGGCACCAGAGAGGAAATTCTGACATTGAGGTTGATAATGGAGGCAAGACTGAAGAAAAATCAAGACACATTCATAGGATTTGTCGACCTGGAAAAAGCACACGACAGTGTACAGGGGTGCAAGATGTTTTAAATTCTTAGAAAAATAGGGGTAAGCTATAGGGAGAGATGGGTAATATACAAAATATACAAGAGCCAAGAGGGAATAGTAAGAGTAGATGACCATGAACAAAGTGTTTGGATTAAGGAAGGTGTAAGACAAGGATATCATCTTTGGCCCCTACTGTTCAATCTGTACATTGAAGAAGCAGTGATGTAAATAAAAGAAAATTTCAGGAGTGTAATTAAAAATCAAGATGAAAGGGTATCAATGATACAATTTGCTAATGATGTTGCTATTGTGAGTGAATGTGAAGAAGAATTACATGGTCTGACCAATGGAATAAACAGTCTAACGAGAACAGAATATGGACTGAGAGCAAATCAAAGAGACAAAAGTAATGAGAAGTAGCAGAAATGAGAACAGTGAAAAACTTAACATCAGTATAGATGGTCACAAAGTAGACAAAGTTACGGAATTCTGCTACCTAAGCAGCAAAATAACCAATGACGGACATTGCAACGATGACATCAAAAGCAGATTAGCACTGGCAAAAAGGGCATTCTTGTCCAAGAGATGTCTACTAGTAGCAAACACAGGCCTTAATTTGAGGAAGAAAGCAGGAGGCACTACATTGTATGGTAGTGAAACACGGAGTAAGGGAAAACCGGAACAGAAGAGAATCGGAGCATTTGAGATGTGGGGCTACAGACGAATGTTGAAATTTAGGTGGATTGATAAGCTAAGGAATGAGGAGGTTCTGCGCAGAATCAGAGAGGGAAAGAATATGTAGAAAACACTGACAAGGAGAAGGGACAGGATGATAGGACATCAGGAAATGACTTCCAAGGTACTAGAGGGAGGTGTAGAGGGAAAAAACTCTAGAGAAAGATAACTGAGATTGGAATACATCCAGCAAATAATTGGGGACAGAGGTTTTAAGTGCTACTCTGAAAAGACAAGTTGGCACAGGAGAGAAATTCATGGGCTCCATCAAACCAGTCAGAAGACTGACGGGAAAAAAATTGAGAGGTCAGTTCCTGTACAAAATCCTGCATCCTGCACTGGCAACACTTTCGCAGTTTTTAATGCTTATAGAGGCAGCTTGGCTCAATATTACTGCAGGGGACTACCAACGGCTTATTGAGTCCATGCTATATCGAGTTTCTGCTCTACACTGGACAAAAGGAGCTCCAACAAAATATCAGGAGGTATCCTATGACTTTTGTCACCTCAGCGCATGTAAATAGGGATAATATGTGGTGTCCACTATACAAACCCTTGTTGAGTACTCTGTACAAACAGTTGGGCATGCCTAACAGTATACTTACTCTCTTATTAAGTTCATCATCAGTGATCAATTACAGTTGAAAAGCAACAGTAACATTAATAAATAGAATACAGGAAGCCTGTGACAAAGCACGCTGGGGTATTTTTTACTTACCCTCTTGTTTTGCCATCTGCCTCCTTAAAATTCATTTTTTTTACTTCAGACTAATTACTATTAACATACGTGAGTATAACCTGCATTTTCATAAAAGAGAAAGGTTGAACCTCAGTATTAAAAGAATATAAAACCAGATCTAATTTTGTGATTAGTTTTATGTATGTAAGTCATTTTCTAAATTATTCTGATTATTCCTTGTTAGTATCTTTCATTATAAGGCAAAAACTGTAATTGTTTTGTAACTTAAATTCTGCTATAAACAAATATAAATTCTATAATAATTATAAGCTGTATACATGGAAGAACCCTGGAGATACTAAAAGGTATCAGATAGAATATATAATGGTAAGACAGAGATTTAGTAACCAGGTTTTACATTGTAAGACATTTCCAGGGGCAGATGTGGACTCTGGCCACAATCTGTTGGTTACAACCTGTAGATTAAAACTGAAGAAACTGCAAAAAGGTGGGAATTTAAGGAGATGGGACCTGGATAAACTAAAAGAACCAGAGGTTGTACGGAGTTTCAAGGAGAGCATAAGGGAGCAATTGACAGGAATGGGGGAAAGAAATACAATAGAAGAAGAATGGGTAGCTTTGAGGGATGAAGTAGTGAAGGCAGCAGAGGATCAAGTAGGTAAAAAGACGAGGGCTAGTAGAAATCCTTGGGTAACAGAAGAAATATTGAATTTAACTGATGAAAGGAGAAAATATAAAAATGCAGCAAATGAAGCAGGCAAAAAGGAATACAAACGTCTCAAAAATGACATCGACAGGAAGTGCAAAATGGCTAAGCAGGGATGGCTAGAGGACAAATGTAAGGATGTAGAGGCTTATCTCACTAGGGGTAAGATAGATACTGCCTACAGGAAAATGAAAGAGACCTTTGGAGAAAAGAGGACCACTTGTATGAATATTAAGAGCTCAGATGGAAACACAGTTCTAAGCAAATAAGGGAAAGCAGAAAGGTGGAAGGAGTATATAGAGGGTCTATACAAGGGCGATGTACTTGAGGACAATATTACGGAAATGGAAGAGGATGTAGATGAAGATGAAATGGGAGATACGATACTGCGTGAAGAGTTTGACAGAGCACTGAAAGACCTGAGTCGAAACAAGGCCCCTGGAGTAGACAACATTCCATTGGAACTACTGACGGCCTTGGGAGAGCCAGTCCTGACAAAACTCTACCATCTGGTGAGCAAGATGTATGAGACAGGTGAAATACCCTCAGACTTCAAGAAGAATATAATGATTCCAATCCCAAAGAAAGCAGGTGTTGACAGATGTGAAAATTACCGAACTATCAGTTTAATAAGTCACAGCTGCAAAATACTAACGCGAGTTCTTTACAGCCGACCTCGGGGAAGATCAGTTTGGATTCCGTAGAAATGTTGGAACACATGAGGCAATACTGACCTTATGAATTATCTTAGAAGAAAGATTAAGAAAAGGCAAACCTACAATTCTAGCATTTGTAGACATAGAGAAAGCTTTTGACAATGTTGACTGGAATACTCTCTTTAAAATTCTGCAGGTAGCAGGGGTAAAATACAGGGAGCGAAAGGCTATTTACAATTTGTACAGAAACCAAATGGCAGTTATAAGAGTCGAGGGACATGAAAGGGAAGCAGTGTTGGGGAAGGGAGTGAGACAGGGCTGTATTCTATCCCCGATGTTAATCAATCTGTATATTGAGCAATCAGTGAAGGAAACAAAAGAAAAATTCGGAGTAGGTATTAAAGTCCATGGAGAAGAAATAAAAACTTTGAGGTTCGCCGATGACATCGTAATTCTGTCAGAGACAGCAAAGGACTTGGAAGAACAGTTAAATGGAATGGATAGTGTCTTGAAAGGAGGATATAAGATGACCATCAACAAAAGCAAAACGAGGATAATGGAATGTAGTCGAATTAAGTCGGGTGATGCTTAGGGAATTAGATTAGGAAATGAGACACTTAAAGTAGTAAAGGAGTTTTGCTATTTGGGGAGCAAAATAACTGATGATGGTCGAAGTAGAGAGGATATAAAATGTAGACTGGCAATGGCAAGAAAAGCGTTTCTGAAGAAGAGAAATTTGTTAACATCGAGTATAGATTTAAGTGTCAGGAAGTCATTTCTGAAAGTATTTGTATGGAGTGTAGCCATGTATGGAAGTGAATCATGGATGATAAATAGTTTGGACAAGAAGAGAATAGAAGCTTTAGAAATGTGGTGCTACAGAAGAATGCTGAAGATTAGATGGGTAGATCACATAACTAATGAGGAAGTATTGAATCGGATTGGGGAGAAGAGAAGTTTGTGGCACAACTTGACCAGAAGAAGGGATCGGGTGGTAGGACATGTTCTGAGGCATCAAGGGATCACCAATTTAGTATTGGAGGGCAGTGTGGAGGGTAAAAATCGTAGAGGGAGACCAAGAGATGACTACACTAAGCAGATTCAGAAGGATGTAGGTTGCAGTAGGTACTGGGAGATGAAGAAGCTTGCACAGGATAGAGTAGCATGGAAAGCTGCATCAAACCAGTTTCAGGACTGAAGACCACAACAACAACAGCAATAATTATAAAGATTTGGAAGATGAAACACTAGCATTCTTTAAGTATTTATTCTGCTCTATTCGAAAACATGTTAGCGAAGCCAGCCCTTAATTAATTCCAAACTAATTAACAGCTTTGTCAAAAGTATTGTTTGCATAACTGTATATGTTAATTCCATGAGTCAAATACATGATTTGGGTTAACCCTTGTAGTAGAAGAAGCTGTTAAAAGAACCAATTTTTCGATGTATTCAGTTAATTGAATGAGTTAAGTTTTAATTGTAATTTCTGTAAATTTAACTTCAAACAACATGTAGTTTCAGTACCTATTATTTTGAGGATATATAAGGGCTTAAATTTGGGTCCTGAGACAGTCAGTCCATGGCTATGTTTCAGACAAGAAACCTTTATTGGTTAGATCAACAAAAATGTATCCGTGAAATAAGTCTGACACGATTAGGCCACGTGTTAAAACAATGACAGTGTCTACCCCATATGTGCCTTTCTATTATTAAAGAACTGTGAACTTTGTGGTTAGGTTTTTACTGCTCGTAGATGTTCAATAGTAAACTATTGTAGCAGTATGTGGAGATTCGCCTGATAACTATTAATGAGGCTTATCGAAAGTTAAACAATAGTGCACTGGCCATATTAAATGTGTATATGGGGGGTTGTAAAAGTTTAAAGTAAACAACTGTGAAACGCAAATTTGCACCTGCCGGCTACATCATTTAAAGTAGTCACTGTTGTACTGGTTGAAAAGCCAGTGTAGCAACACAGTGTGTTGACACAGAGAACAATTAATGAGGAAATGAAGGAGGCGAACCATCACAAGTTGACATGACTTACACTGTCCTTCACTCTGGCTTAGGGTGACTAAGATAGAAGTGAAGTATACAGCCACAAACATAAAGCATTTACCCAGTGATGTGAGAATTCAATAGATTACAAAAAATTTAATTTCAAATACAGACCGAAATCATATTTGCTTGACATCTCTTTCTATTCCATAGAAGGACATTTGAATGTGTAATAAATGTAATTTGTGTGTGTGTGTGTGTGTGTGTGTGTGTGTGTGTGAGAGAGAGAGAGAGAGAGAGAGAGAGAGAGGGGGGGGGGGAGGGGGGGAAGGGTAAGTGTGTATGATTAAATTATATTAAATGAACTTATCATTCCATGAATCCGTATTGAGGATATCATTGCGGATGTGGAACATATAAAATATGATATTAACAAAAACTGCAGAAGTAATAATAGATACAATACATCAACTGATTCTATATAGGAATCCATCAATGGAGAAGGAGTTCACCTCCAGTAAATCTTCTACGCTCTTCTTAAACTGATCTTTATCTGTAGCTAAACATTTTATGGTTACAACGAAGTTACTGAAAATGTCTGTTTCTGTAAATGTAAGCTGAGAATGTCTAGAATTAAGCTCAGTTAGCATCTTCTTGAAATAAAGTGGCTTAATGGTCTCCACATACGTGAATGGCATTAGCCATACAAAGATGTATGTAATACATTAACTTTGTAAGTGAATATTCTGGCACCACAGCTCTCAGCCTGTTCAGTGTCATAATAAATACTTACACATATGAACCATGATGCAAATTATAAGTTTCAGTAATCTAAATAAGGTAAGTACTCAGTATAATTTTCAGCCAATCAACTTTGTACATTATAGATATACACATCTGTAAATAGCACATCGTAAATAATTATTTCTTTATGCTACATCCCTGTTTTACTGTCTCATGTGATGAATGTCATCAATTCTTCACACACTATTGTATCTGTTAGTCTTCCACATTTTGTAAACTTGTTTCCTGCCGTCTATTTTTGACTTTATTGAACTATTTTGCTCAAGAAACAGAGGCAGATCCATCATTCACTTGCTCAGATAAAATACTAGCATAACTAATTCTTACAATCCAGTCAGGTTTGCCAATGGAAGATATGGAATATCAACAGATGTCATTACTTTTTGGCAGGCAAAGTGCT
This sequence comes from Schistocerca gregaria, assembly GCF_023897955.1. NCBI lineage: Eukaryota > Metazoa > Arthropoda > Insecta > Orthoptera > Acrididae > Schistocerca > Schistocerca gregaria. The sequence continues at coordinate 600,087,481 of NC_064924.1, read as the reverse complement.
ACCACCAAGGAAACATAGCATTGCAGTATATCAAGTCATCAGTCTTCTGACTGATTTGATGTGGCCTGCCAAAACTTGCTCTCCTGTGGCAATCTCATCATCTTAGAGCAGCACTTGCACAGAACATCTCCAATTGTTTGTTGGTTATACTCCTAACTCTGTTTTCCCTTCCAGTTTTTAGGCTTTACAGCTCCCTCTGGTAATACAGAATTTAATCCCTGATTTCTTAATAGTGCCATACCATCCTGACCCTCCTTTCCACATATTCCTTTCTTCATTGATCCTGGAAAAACATTTTTAAATCTTATGTTACGAGTTTTCTGACTTCTGGTTTTCTGACAGTCCATGGTTCGCATCCATACAATGATATGTCCCAAACAAGCATTCTCAGAAATTTCTTCTTCAAATCAAGGTCAAAGTTTGAAATTAGAAGACTTCTCTTGGCCATGTACACACCCTTTGTCTGTTTTTTATGTCCTCCTTGCTCCATCCATCATGTGCTGTTTTGCATTTAATATAGCAGAATTCGTGAACTTTATTTCGTTCATGGTCCTCAGTTTTGGTGTTAAGTTGATCTGTAATCCCATTTCTGCCACAAATTACTTTCATCTTTCTTCAGTTTACTCTCAATCCATATTTTGTGCTCATTATAATGTCATTTCTTCCAACACAACCTGTAATTTTTCTGCAGTTTCACTGAGGATATCAATATTGACAGCACATCTTATCATTGTTATCCTTCCACCTTGAATTATAATCCCATTCTTGAGTCTTCCTTTTATTTCCACCATTGCTTCTTTGATTTTTAGAATGAATAGGAGCAGTTGTGACAAAGCATGTGGATTCTTTCCAGCAGTTACATTTTTCTTCCTTCATTTTTTTCCAAGTACCTTCAACAGTGTCATTTTTATGACATATGCACAGCACCAAAAATTTTGAATGTTATATCAGGGCTTAGCCAACTTAGATTATTATCCATTATATTCATTTGGTTTAGTTTCCTTAAACACTGTGCTAATTACAAATACCAGTAATTTCAAACATCATTATCATTGTTCATTGTTCATATGTAAGCATATACCCAATTGCTAGCTTTCAGATAAATTAGATCAAAAGTAAATATAAATAACAATACCAGAGAAGGGAAGTTGCTAGTCACCATATAGCGGAGACACTGAGTCGTGATAGGCACAATAAAAAGATTCACTCATTCATAGCTTTCGGCCATTAACGCCTTTGTTAGCAGTAGACACACATACACACACGCACAAACACACTCACACAAACGCATCTTGCATACATGTCTGCAGTCTCAGAGAGGTGAGACTACACTGTAAATATAAATAAGTGTAATATCTGTACCATTAATGCTGGAAACTTTTGCGCTGAATTAGTTTCTGAGTAATTAACATTTTTTAACGTAAACATTACTATTGAAATAGAATGTCACATTTTTGCAAAATACAGAGTGTAATCCAGTAGCAATTACTGTTGTATCTAAAAGTTCACTTTCAGAAGAATCTTTCCCCACTATTCAGTTAATTAAGAATGTAATTCTTTAATTGTAATTTGTAAACAGACAGCAAACAACAATAGCTGAATACTGTGCTAATTATTGTAATATTATTAAAAGAGAGTCTGCTGGGAGCCCTTTTAGTCAGTCTGCAGAAGATTTTGCACTGTATAAGATCTATGTCAGCCAAAATGGTGAAGTGTACCATAGATGCTTTGGTGTCAGCTACCGAGAGTGGTTTGAAAAGTTCTCGGAACGGAATAGAAAAAAAGTACTTACATCACTGATTTTATTTTTTTTATTTTTCAATGTAGTCTCCTTGTAGATTAATACACTTGGTACAATGATGTTCCAGGGCCTTGAACCCATCTCAAAAATTAGTTTCATCCAGGCCTGCAAAATAGTTTTCAACTTCGGCTACCAATTCTTCATTTGAAGTGAATCTTCATCCACCAAGAAAATTTTCAGTTTTGGGAAGAGATGGAAGTCTGACAGAACCACAGCAGGTGAATAAGGTGGGTGTGGCAACAATTCATAGCTTAGTTTGTGTAATTTTGCCATAGTGACGGCACATGTTTGCAGGCCCACATTGTCTTGATGGAAGATGAATTTCTTCCTTGTGATTCTTCAATTTCTCCAGGCATATTTTATGATGAAATAAATCTTGGGTGAACAGCCTGGTATGAGTGTGCATAGGACACAATATTTCGGCAATCGACGATGTTGCCATCATCAGGTGCACTGATGTACTGACCGGCAGTGGGTCGGCGCCATGTATATATAGGAGAATCCCCCTCCTGCTCCTCCCTCAGGCGCTTCCTATAAGTTGGTGCAGTCTGCATCCTGTGCGTGGTTCAGGTACAACGTCCGTTCTCCTGCCATCTTGGCGCTGTGTCCTAATCTTCTCATTCAGGAGGGTCTGCCGGCACCACTCTCGTTATTCTTCCTTCCTCCCCCAAAGTCGGCACACTCTGGGAAATATCCTTTTCCTTTTTAATCTGGGTGATCGTGAGTTCCCACGCCTTGCTAAGGATGTAGCCGCTGTCACGATTTAGTTGTGGCTCCCTTACTCTGATCTCTATGGCTTCTTTGATGACACAGTCCCAGTATTTGGAAGTCTGTGTCAGGACTATGGGTTGGTCATAATCCATGCATGCTGCGGAGTTCCGACAGGCAATGCTCAGTGATTGCCGACTTACTGAGCTGTTGCAGTCTAGTGTGCCATTGATGTTCTTGGCATCGGTCCTCAATGGTACGAATGGTCTGCCCTGTGTATACACTACCGCATTGGCAAGGTATCTGATAAACCCCTGATTTACACAGACCTAGGTTGTCCTTGACACTATCAAGAAAGCTCTTGGTTTTGCTTGGAGGAAGGAAGATGGTTTTCACTTGGTGTTTATGTAGAATGCACCCAATTTTTCTGGATAAGGCCCAACAAAATGGAGTAATAGCCAAGGCCACCTCCTCCTGATGTTCATCCTCAGTTTCTGCCAGTGCTGCAGGTGTGGGATGTAGAGCCTTCTGAAACACGGTCTTCCAAAACACAGTCTTCCAAAACACGGTCTTCAGATGGTCCAATTCTTGTTGGAGACTGTCCCTGTCGGAGATGGTGTGAGCTCTGTGTACAAGAGTTTTGAGCACACCATTCTTTTGTGCTGGGTGGTGGCAGCTATCCACCTGTAGGTACAAACTGGTGTGCATCTTCTTCCTATACACGCTGTGGCCCAAAGTGCCATCAGCTCATCTTCTAATCAAAACATCTAGGAATGGGACCTTTCCATCCGTTTCGATCACCATGGTAAAGTTAATATTCTCGTGTCTGGAGTTGAGATGAGTGAGGAAGTCTGCCAGTTTATCTCTTCCATGTGGCCAGATAACGAAGGTATAATTCACATATCTAAAGAAGCAGATGGGTTTTAGATGTGCTGATTTAAGAGCTTCCACCTCGAAATGTTCCATGTACATATTTGTGACAACGGGTGAGAGTGGACTCCCCATGGCTACTCCTTCTGTCTGCTCATAGTATTCACTGTCAAATAAGAAGTAAGTTGGTGTCAGAACATGTTTGAAAAGGTTAGTGGTCTCTTCATCAAATTTCTGGCTGATGAGTTCCAAGGATTCTTGTAATGGAACTTTAGTGAATAGAAATACCACATCGAAGCTCACCATTATGTCAGATACCTTAAGTGCAAGGTTGTTGATGCCTCCCAGAAAATCCACGGAGTTACGGATATGGTGTGTACATCTCCCAACGTAAGGGCCAAACAGTTGTTTGAGGTGCTTGGCGAGAAGGTACATTGGGGCACCAATATTGCTGACAATGGGACGTAATGGAATTGATTCCTTGTGCACCTTCGGCAGTCCGTACAGTCTAGGAAAAACAGCAACCCTCAGGCGTAGCTTCTTGGTAATCTCGTCAGGGAAGCCAGAATCCTTGAGAAGAGCCAGAGTCTTCCTCTTGACCCTCTTGGTAGAATACGTCTCAATCTTGCGGTATGCGCTGTCACCAAGTAGGTCCCACATCTTTTCAGCATAATCCTGTTGGGATAGGATCACTGTTGCATTCCCCTTGTCTGCAGGTAATATTACTATGTCTGGATCTTCTCTTAGTTCCTGTATGATGACCCTCTCCCTGTAGGAGATGTTTAGTTTCATCAGCTTTGTTTTGGTTAGAGCTCTGCAGGTTCTGTGACAAACTTCTTCAGCAGCTTCAGGTGGAAGTCGAGTAGCTGTTTGTTCCACTGTGCTAATGATGTCAGCAATCGGTACATCTTTAGGAGCTGAAGTGAAATTCAGTCCTGTCTTAAGAACCGAAATAGTGTCATCATCCAGTTCCTTGTTAGTGAGATTGATGATGGTCTTTCCACTGCCATTAGAAGGTTGTTTCTCCACTATACATTCAAACTTGGATGCCTGTCAATCGGCTGACTTCCTCTGGGTTGAGTCCGCTGTGGCCCCTGTGGCACCATCAACCCAATCCCACATCCAGGGGTTGAACCAATTGGCCACTTGTAAATGTAACTGTAGGAGTTCTTTCTTTGTAGTGTCCAAGTGCCACTGCTTGAAGCTAGGCTGGCACGTTTCTTCATTCTTCTGGCCACCGCTGAATCGATGTGATGCTTGACCTTAGCAAAATTTGGTACCACACGATCTTCTCGGCACTTCATAAGAAAAACAAAAGAAGTCAGTAGACGACTACTCCGATGACACAGCTTGTCAATCCTTTTCATGCTGTGATACATCTCCTCCCCGTAGAGGTATGTGATGTGATTCTTCAATTTCTCCAGGCATTCTTTATGATGAAATAAATCTTGGGTGAACAGTCTGGTATGAGTGTGCATAGGATAATAATATTTCGCCAATCGACCACATTGCCATCATCAGGTGCGCTGATGTACTGAGCGGCAGTGGACCGGCACCATGTATATATAGCACAATTCCTCTCCTGCTCCTCCCTCAGACACTTCCTATGCAGTAGTGTATGCATAGGGCAGACCATTCATACCATTGAGGACTGATGCCGAGAACATCAACAGCACACTTGACTACAACAGCCCAGTAAGTCGGCAATCGCTGAGCATTGCCTGTCGGAACTCAACTGCATGGATTATGACCAAACCAAAGTCCTGACACAGACTTCCAAATACTGGTACTGTGTCATCAAAGAAGTAATAGAGATCAGAGTAAGGGAGCCAAACTAAATCATGACAGCAGCTACATCCTTAGCAAGGCGTGGGAACCCGCGGTAACCCAGATTAAAAAGGAAAAGGATATTTCCCAGAATGTACCGACTTCAGGGGAGGAGGGAAGAATAATGAGAGTGGTGCTGGCAGACCCTCCTGAATGAGAAGACCTAGGACGCAGTACCCAGATGGCGGGAGAACGGACGCTGTACCTGGACCGCGCGGGGCGTGGACCGCACCGACTCAAAGGAAGCGCCTGAGGGAGGAGCGGGAGGGGGATTGTCCTATATATACTTGGCGCCAGCCCACTGCCGGTCAGTACATCAGTGCACCTGATGATGGCAACGTGGTCGATTGCCAAAGTATTGTGTCCTTTGCACATTCATACTAGGCTGTTCACCCGAGATTTATTTTGTCACTCTCTTCCTTGCTATACCTGGCCTTTTTTGGTGTATTTTTTGTTGCAATTTGTCCAGGAGGTTAGCATAGTATTCTCCAGTAATTGTTTCTCCAGTGGGGAGATAATCCACAAACAGTACCTCCTTCACATCCCAGAACACATGCCATGACCTTTCCCGCCAAAGGAATTGTCTTTGCTTTCTTTAGTGGTGGAGAATCAGCATTTTTCCACTGCTCTGACTGTTGTTTTGTATCTGGGGTATAGTAGTGCATCCAAGTTTCATCTGAGGTCACAAACTGGCACATATGGGCTAAAACAGGTCAAACATTGTTCTGATATGTCCACTCTCATGCGTTTTTGATCCAGCATCAAGAGTCGTGGTACTCACCTTGCAGATAATCTTTCATTTCTAAGTCTTCAATTAAAATGTGATATACCCATTCAGACAACATCTGGAAAGCATGAACAATTTCACACACTTTCAATGACCATTTTGTGCACTTTTACAATAATTTCTGGAGGAGTGACACATCTTGGACGACCACTACACAGATCATCATCTAAGCTCTCCTGAACAAATTTAAATCCAGTTGTCCACTTGGCAACAGTTGAATATGAAGGAGCAGAGTCCCCAGTGTATTCTGGAAATCGGCATGAATGTCCTTTGCTTTCCCACCTTTCTTTACGAAGTACGGAATCAGTGCTCAAATCTCGATTTTTTTCTATTTTCGCAATCCATTACACAGGAACAACAACAAAGCCATGTCATCACCACAGCTCGCTTCCAATAGCATTGATGTAGCATGTATTTACAGGCACCAGTTCAATGAGTATCATGTGAATGACTCGTTGCGCTAGTGCTGATCACTCACGGTGATTCCAATAGCTTTTCAAGTCACCCTCGTATAATTTCAAAAATGTATCACCTTCTATCTAAATTTTGTGTCTGAGAGTTTGCACAATCACTGTTTTGTAATGACTGACTGTGAACTTGTAATTAGTTTCATGAATGGTGTTAATCTTCAATAATGCTTACTGTGACAATAGGAGAAGATTGTGAACTGTGTTATTTCCAAATGATATTTGTTGTGCACATTGATTTAATTTTGTTATGACTGTCTACTTGGAAGAACAGTGTAATTGGCTAATGTGTTAATGATTTACTTGCCACATATTAGTGAATCTGTATTTTTATGTTAGGTTATTGTACTCAAACAATCATATTATACTATAACAGAGTGTAGTATGTGACTAGCCACTTACCTGTGCATAAATTATGATAGCTGAGACTCAATCTGGCCATAAACAGTACGTTGTTTAACAACAAAGTGCAATTGAAGTGTTTTGAACTGTAAAACTTTGTGTGGACTTCTATGAAGTAGACTCTTTGAGACAATCACTATTCAGCCATATTTGATGGAGGCACTGCTACCAGACACAAATAATCACAGGTAAAGAGGGTAAATCACAGAGTGAATCACTGCATCCTTTTCTTACACCCTTTTGAATCTGAGCTTTTCAGTATTAGTCTTCCATTCTCACCTCTTGGTTCTTGAATGCATTGTGTACTATGCTTCTTTTCCTAAAGCTTACAGATTTTTCCTGAGGATATTGAACACCATCCACCAATTTACATCATCTAGTGGTTTTTTTTCTAGGGCAATAAATCCTATGAAATTCTCCTGATTTTTCTTAAGTCTTGCTTCCATTATCAAGCACAACTTCAGATCCACCTCTCTGGTGCCTTTATGCTTTGGAAAGCCAAACTGATCATCTAGCAGAACCTCAATTTTCTTTTCCATTCTTCTGTACATTTTCTTGTTAGCAGCTTAGATGCATGAACTGTTAAGCTGATTGTGATACAGTTCTTCCACTTATCTGCCATTGCTTTTTTCAGTTTTGTGTGAATGATATTCTTTGAAAAGTCTGATGGTATGTTCCAGTTTCATAGATTCTACACACCAACCTCAATAGTCATTTGGCTGCTAATGATTTTAGATATTCCAAAGGGACATTATCTATCCCTTCTGTCCTGTATGATTGCACTCTGCATTCAACAGTGTTATTGCTGTTCTACTCTTCATTTTGACATCCTTGCTTTTCATTTTAGTGAAGGCTGTCATTAGTTCTGTATATGCTGAGTTAGTTCTTCTGATGAAAATTTCTTTTTTGATTTCGTCAATTTTTACTGCAGTCATTTCACTTTGGTTTCCTTGCATTTCCTATTCGCATCATTCCTAAGTGACTAATAGTAAATTTATGACCAAGTGGCCATGAGCTCATTCTCTTTCTCTGTGATTCAGAAGACACTACCCTCAATGATGATGCTATATAAACAATGTAGGAAAAGACAGATTGCTGCTTACCACAAAGAAGACACGTAAAGTTGCAGATAGGCATGATTATAAGACATGCACATGTACCTTTTGGCCATAGCCATCATCAATAAAGACACACACACACACACACACACACACACACACACACACACACACACACACAACCAAGCATACATCACACACAACATGAGCTACGTGTGTGCATGAGGTGTGCTTGTTTGCTTGTGTGTGTGTGTGTGTGTGTGTGTGTGTGTGTGTGTGTGTGTGTGTCTTTACTGATGAAAGCTATGGCTACGGCTACATTGTTGATATTCCTACTTGGAGTGTACATTGTTTGGATGATGCTATATTTACTGTTGTTCAACTTGAATATGCCTGCATGTGAGATTGCTAGAGTAAAGTTACACTTCAGCAGTTACAGACTGGTATATCTATTTCAGCCAAGTGAGCTAATTATTATCATGGTTTCCATCACCACCTGCTAGTATAATCACACTTGAGTTACTATAGGCCACAGGCTTGCATTCAAATGGACCTGGGTTCACAGTGAATTAGTTGTGCAGATCCTTTATTTTTCTAACAATGGAAATTCCAGGCTGGAATATCAACAACATTATGAAAAGGATAGTTAGTGACTCACTGTAAAAATGACACATTGAGTTGCAAACCGACACAACAAAAAGACTGTTACATATAAATGTTCAGCCAAACCCTTCTTCAGAGAAGAAAAATGCACACACATTCACATATGCAAGTACTTCTGACACACTCATAATCGCTATCTCTGGTCATTCCAGCCATTTTTCTTTTCTGAAGAAGGCTTTGTCCAAAAGGTGATATGTAATAATCTTTTCATCATGCCTGTTTGCAACCAAACATATCATCTATACTGCGCGTAGCAATCTATCCTTTTCACAATATTTTTGATGTTCCTTTATTGTTCTTGCGGCGCAAGACAATTATTGAATTTTTTTGCTAACTTGAACACTTTCACTTCCTGTTGCAATTTACTTATGCAAGTGTAACAAATAACTGTTGCCTTAGATGAGTAGTCACAAAACTCATGACAAAGAGCCAACTTTTGTATCAGACCTCAATCACGGATATGAATTTTTTTGTTCAGTGACAGCTACAATTCACAGGAACTGGCAACACTTATGATGAGTTCAGTGCTCCAACTGTCACAAGCATTGTCAGCTACTTCAGCTATTCAATGATGAACAGGATCATGCAGGTGTGTACCAGATATGGTCAGTAATGCATTTTCAGGCAAATTATATTAAGTGTTTGGCTATTTTTGTTGTCAACCAATCCTCATTTGTCTTATTTGGTGCAAAAGTTAGCTGCACTGTTGGACCCATTGGCACTGACCCTGTCAGGTATTTTTGCCTTATTTTCAGAACATTTTTCCATTAAGATACACTTGGCAGCACCCTGTGTAATGCTTTACAAAATCATAAATCTGATTCCAAAAACTATGCTTCATGGAGTGCCAGGCTTCAAGTTTTAAGCAGAAAGTGCAAATCTATGTGTACATGTGGACAATCCTATGACGGAAGTATAATCCTAGATGTGATGATCTATCTGACAACTGTAAACACACACACACACACACACACACACACACACACACACACACACACACACATGCCTTGGGAGTCATACTCCTCTGTAGCAGAAATATTACGCACTGCAAATGCTTTTGAAATCTCACAGCCTACGCTTTCTGATTTTGAAATCTCTACTATGGCCCAGTAAGAACACACTCAGTGCATCTGACTTCCTTTTTTGATCTTAAAATAATAAACAGGTCTTGCCTGTCAGCAACCTGCCAATCCTGTGGCACAAATCAGATTCCCCTGTCTTTTCATAGTCATAAGTGGTATAACACAACAACTTGAACTGTGGTAATATTTGTAACATAAGAATGAAACAATGTCTTGCTAGAAGTTAATGCTATTATTCTTTTTTAACATGAACTATTGTAAATATTTCTGTATTTATGAAAAGTACAAATATTGTTATGTTATAGAGTTGATGTTTTGCTATACAGTGCAAGCATCAATTTTCAGTCGCTCTATATTGAGGCAGTGGAAGGAAATTTCACCTCTTGACTATCCATCATGAAAGGAGATACACAGAATATTGAGAAGAGGAGAGAAATTTTTTGTGATGAAACTAGAGAACTGATAGAAAAATTAATTTACTGAAGAGCCAGTATGGAATGTTTGTTCATCCCTCTTCCTTCCCCTTCAACCAAGCTACCAGGAGCAGAAGCCACTGGCTCCAAAAGGTTGTAAATCTTCTTAATTTTATATATGTTTTCTCCTGCTGTCATTTGGTGAGCAGATTTTTTTATCTAATCTGTTATAAGTAGACACTAGGAATCACTTATGACCTCTGTATATTCTGTACTGTAACAAACATCTACTTTTCTTATAATGTCATACAAGACTGATACATAACAGTTACCCTTCAGATAATTTGAAAAATGGTTTAGTTTTGTTCATCTGCTGTTAAAGTTTCCAATATATATGGCAATGGGTGACACAGTATTAACTCCAACCCATCATGCAAAATAATTTACTTAAGTGATCAGACACTACACTGGATCATAGAATAATTCATATGATCTTGTCCTGTGTAGTAGATGGCAAGCAATTTCATACCAATTTACTTAAAACACACTGCTGAAAATTAGAAACTTTAACAGCAGATGAACAAAACTAAACCATTTTTCAAATTAGCTGAAGGATAACTGTTATGTATCAGTTTTGTATGAATTTATAAGAAAAGTTAAAGTTTGTTACAGTACAGAATATACAGAGGTCGTAAGTGATTCCTAGTGTATATTTTATAACTGATTAGATAAAAGAATCTACCCAGCAAGTGGCAGCAAGAGTAAAAACATATAAAAATTAAGAAAATGTACAAGCTCTCAGAGCCCTTCTTCTGGCAGCATGGTTGAAGGGAAAGGAAGAGGAATGAACAAACAGGACTGGGATGGTTTAGGAAAGGGGGAGAGTTAAAGAAAAGTCATATAGAGAGCCCAAGGTCATGGGACACTTCACGGATGGGATGAAAAGGAATGTATTTTTTAGAGTGTGATTCTCTGAATTGGGTTTCATTATTTACCAGCCCATAGGCAGAATGTTATAAAAATTGAAATTTTTTGTCACATAGGTGAATTTTCAGGTATTCAGGTGGAGGTTCACCACACCTGTGGAGGGTATTTCCTGCCAGATCAACTGAAACTTCAGGCTTTGAGTTCACATCTATGAGACAAGGGAAGTATTCACTTTACTGAATAGTTATGGACATACTCACCAGTCAAAGAAGAAGCAGTTTCAAAATCAGCACTATCCACCTGCTCCACAGCAGCTGAAAACAAAAATTTTACAATTTCAATGGTGCTTCATTTTCATTCATTGTACAAAGTGCATACCGCAAAAATACACTGCCTGACAAATGAAAGTAAAGTGCACAGAAGATATGACTGGATGTCAATGTAACTTCACACGTATTGGCATAATCAGAGAGAACAATGATTATAGTTGCAATCCTCTGTGATATGTAGAATGGCCACCATAGTGCATTAGTGTTGTTCATGTCTAGTGTTATTACCAGGCCTCATAGGGTATCTAAGAAGCATAAACAGCATCCAATGTTGAATTATCACTATGCACAATGTGAAGATTCCACTTACACATATGAGACAGTATTATCAGCACCTGACGGAGTTTGAAAGGGTCATCATTGTATGTCTCCATTTGGCCAACTAATCTAATCATACCATATCCAGATTTGTGGGGCATTCAAATGTGACAGTGGCCCTATGTTGGACTGCATGGAAATGTGAAGACAGGCATAAGCATTCCCAAGGTTCTGGATGATCACATCTCATCACCACAAGAGAGGATCACCATATTCTGCAACAAGCACCATTGTTGTTTAAAAATATATACATTATATGTCCTAGTTTTAGTTTTTGTGGTACTGTGTGGTAAGAGTTAGTGAAAGACCACATGTCATTGTCCATGGTAAAAACATTTCTTCTTTTTCTTCTTCTTCTGCTCACTGCATGTCTTAGTCATTCATCTGTTTGCACTCTTGGTTGAAATTATTGGACTTCCCACCCTTTTCTCAATTTTTGTAAAGAGCTTTTGCCCAGTTAAATTCATCATTAATTTTGGTATTCTGTCATCTTCCATACCTGTGACATGTTCATTCCAGTTTTCCCTGTAATCCTTAACCTGCTCATTTAAGATTTTCACTCCCTGTACTTCTCTGATGTCAACATTTGTCTTCCCATTGGATAGTGTGTACCCAGCTATTCTCCCTATGTATTGCATATCTGATGCTTGTGCTTTGTTTTTTTATTTTCACTATATGTCTTGGTTGGTATTGAAATCATCTTGTAGAACTTAATAGATTTTTCTTTCTTACTTTAGTTCTATAGGTTGTGTCATTCACTTAATTCATTTTTTTTTCTTTCTTTTGTATGTCCCTTCCAGTTGTGAATGAGGTTGTATTTCCTAAGAAGTCGAATTAGTTTACTCTTTCTGTTTTCTGATTATTTATTATTATTTTGCTTGGAATTGCCTCCTGGCACCTGAAAGCTATAAATTTTGTTTCCCTTGAAGATACTAATAGATTATATAATTTAACTAAAGAAACTAAACTCCATTCAAAAAGACCTCAGAAGGCCCAACAGTAGCAACTGACTGATATGTCAATCTCAGCCAATAGGCATCACTTGATGTGGATATGGAGGATATAATTTAGCTGTTGTGGATAAAATATGAACATCTCCTTGGAGTGTGCTCTCACTATCAGCAGTCACAACTTAATCATGAGCAAAGAGCAATGACATAAATAAGAATCAGAAACAAACTGTGTCCTTCTCTCACTATCAAATTTGTTCCAATCTTAGATCTCCCATTTCCTACAATGGCAATTTCTGATTCTTCTTTCTACTACCTTCATTACATGCGGAGGTACTGCTCTTTTGTTCATTATCTCCCACAGCTCTTCTCTTGGACTGTAAATCAATCCCCATGTGTTTGAATGAATGACCTGTAACCTGCTTTATTAGTACAATGAAACCTAATTTTGCTGAAACTGAGTGGGTAAATTGGTTGGGTTCACTGGTATACAGGGTATGAGAGAGAACTCTCCAGCCACTGGAACTGTGAGGGCAGTTCACATAGTTTTAATCTGCACATGAGTAGCAGTATGAAGTTTCAGTCAATTCAGACTGCATAGTAGTGTTCTAATTGTAGGTCAAGAAATCGCCTATACAACTTCTCTATTATACAAGTTTTCTTTTCAGACTGACTCCACAGAAGAAAACAAGATATCATGCTGTAGTGTATACAACTTTTGTTTAAAACTATGCACACAGAGAAACAATATCTGTGGGAGAAACAATTTGTCTAATGGATTAAATGTACAGTAGTTGACATCATGAAAGAAAATGAAACCACACAGCATAGCACATCACAATACTATCTTACTCACAATCAGTTTCAACAGAGAAGCTGTCCATTGTTGTCTAAAAAGTATATAGCCTGTGTCCATCAGGATGTTTACTAGATTATTGCATAAAAATTTGAAGTAAAGCCTTCAGATTTTTGAAAACAATGTTTCCCCTTCATATATTAGTGTAGATTGTATATTATATTTTATTAAATGTTTTTTACAGGAAGCAGCACATTCCTGTATATCTTTCTGTACCTAGGGCCTGTGGATTAGTCTAGTGCTTTTGCAAACAATTGAGAAATTTAAGTTTCTAACACCCACAGTTACTCGTATATTTTCTTTAGCTGTTGCCATCGAAGTAGCTACTTTTGGAGCTGTGTCCTCAAAAACTGATGTAATGCAGAACTTAGGGAACATGCCATCTATATTGTTTTGCCCACACACTTTATCCCAGGTGTGATTTGCCAATGCCTCAGAAAAAGTATATATTTTATATTCTGAGGTAGCCTTTTATAGGCTTGCAGTTTTCTGGGTTTTACCAAGTCTGTCTTTAGCTTCGTTATCTGACAGTAATGTTCAGGGAAGCCAAGATCTTTTATCTTTACAACTTCCACTTTTCATACATATAGGTATATGAACTAATAACATAGATGCTGAGTTGCAGCTAGGCACAACAAAATGACTGTCACAAAATAAGCTTTCGGCTAGCAAAGCCTTTGTCAAAAATAGACGACGCGCACATGTGCGCGCACGCACGCGCGCGCACACACACACACACACACACACACAAATGCAACTCACACAAACTTGATCACAGTCTCTGGCAGATGAGGCCAGGGTGTGGATACAGTTTTAACCAGTTAGGATATCAGTGGGGAGGATGTCACCAAAATCGTAATAGAGCCAAATTATGGGAGACAGGACGCCGTCAGCTGCAGGATTGAGTACCAAGGGAATGGAAGTACAAGAGGTGTTCAACAAGTAATGAAACATATTTCTCCTCAGCCCACTTTGGTTGTAAAAATTTGGAATTTGTTATGGAACATTGTGGAATATTCCAGCTTCAGCCTGTATAGTTGCATGAAGTTCCAATACATGGTGGCATTACAAATAGCCATCAAAATGATATTTATAATGAAGATAAATTCCAGGTGAAGAGGTCTCATTGAGTTTCTTTTATTAGAAAACCAGAGCATCACAGATATTCATAGGCAGTAGCAGAATGTCTATGGAGACCTGGAAGTGAAAAAAAGTATGGTGAGTTATTTGATGAGGCCTCTGTCATCTTCACAACATGGTCACACAAACCTGTCTGATATCCGCCGGCTGACTGCACACAGCTTTGTGTGCAAACTGGGTCCCTCTTTGCCTAACAAAAGACCACAAAGAGCAACAAAGGACCACCTGTGCAGAGTTGGTTGTGTGTTACAACATTGACCTTGCAACTTTTTGTGAAACATCATCACTTTGTTGGACTATTCTTCCTCATCTGCCCTACAGCCCAGATGTTGCATCTTCTGATTTCCTTTTGTTTGGCCCAATGAAGGATGTACTCCATGGGAAGCAGTACATAGATGATGCAGGAACATTTTGGCTCTGACACTGACCAGTTGAGTGGTACCATGCAGGCATATAGACCATTCCAGTAATGTGGCATGAGGCCATCGCATTGAACAGAGATTCAGTTGAAAAATAGGGTTTTGTAGCCAAAAGAGTGTGAAATAATATGATGTGTTGGAATCT
This sequence comes from Schistocerca gregaria, assembly GCF_023897955.1. Lineage (NCBI taxonomy): Eukaryota > Metazoa > Arthropoda > Insecta > Orthoptera > Acrididae > Schistocerca > Schistocerca gregaria. The sequence continues at coordinate 600,072,319 of NC_064924.1, read as the reverse complement.
TGAATAAAACCAACCTGCATTCAGGAAAAATGTGTTGCATTACTTATTGAACACCCCTATTAGAAGGCATTTTAATTGAATGAAAGGAATAGTAATGGAAACAGAGAATTTAAAAATGGAGGTAGAAGTTGAGAGATCAACAATAGGTTGCAAGATAATAGGAGAACAATTAACAGACAAAATGGGCAGGGAATCTGATAGTAGTTCCACTGGGAGTTTAATGGTTTGGGATGAGGCTTGCAAATCAAAATCAGGTTAAGGAGTCTGAAAAGAGGTATATAGAGTGATTAAATCAGAGATTTTGTAGACACAGTAACAGAGAAGCATACTAGGTGAATAGAATGTACTTTGACAAAAAATTTTGGAAAGTAATGAATGATAGTTGAAAAGATAATAGAAACTCTAATGAGGTGTATGTGGTGTCACCGCCAGACACCACACTTGCTAGGTGGTAGCCTTTAAATCAGCCACGGTCCGTTAGTATACGTCGGACCCGCGTGTCACCACTATCAGTGATTGCAGACCGAGCACCACCACACGGCAGGTCTAGAGAGACTTCCTAGCACTCGCCCCAGTTGTACAACTGACTTTGCTAGCGATGGTTCACTGACAAAATACGCTCTCATTTGCCAAGACGATAGTTTAGCATAGCCTTCAGCTACTTTATTTGCTACAACCTAGCAAGGCGCCATTATCATTTACTATTGATATTGTGAACTATGTACCGTCAAGAGTGACGTTCATCATTAATGGATTAAAGTTAAGTATTCCACCAGCTACGTCCGTTTTTCTAAATTCTAATTTCCTTGTCCTGTTCCAGACCTCACGCCAGCCTATGTGAGCTAAAACGCGTGCCTTTCGGCCTCCTCTAGTAACACGGTGTTGGCTCTCCTGCCAACCACAACAGTGTATAATAAAGACTTTGAGTTAGATGCAGAGCTTCTTACAAATTTTTATAGTCATGCAGAGAATGACGATTCAAGAGAAGGAGTAATGACAGGCAGCAATTATGATGAACTTGGGATAAATAAGTTGTCACATAGCATAAATGTATTATGGGCAAAAGTAGAATTTTCTCGAAGTCCTCTCCAGCCAGCACCGAGCCAAGGCATGTCTGGTCAACATGCCACGTCACAATCAGAATAACAATCAAGCAAAAAGCCGATATTGCCAGAAGCAAAGCAAACCTGGAAGATATTGCCTCACTTCAAGCAAGCAAGAGGTCCAAAATGTAAACTCAGCAATGTCAACTCAGTACAAGATTCTGAGAGCACAGCTTGACTTTGCAAGAGAGAGTAAAAGTTTGCTGATATGACAGAAACGCAACAAGTTGAAGCCCTGAAAATCATTCTTGCAAAATAGAGGGGTGGTAGAGACCACTCATAGGCTCAGAAAAGTAGGCCACATTCGGTCCTTGCCAGCCAGGTATAGCATTAGTGTGACAGACAAACGCTAGTAAATACTTGGGCTTCTGAACCTTCACATGAATTATGTTGTAGAACACCAGCTATGATGCTAAACCAGTGGCATGCTGCCACCATCTGCCAAGATGACTTCCACCTTTGAAACTGCTACCTGTCCAGTCTGCTGCACTTGGGTGCTGTGAACTGTTGACATAGAAGACTTGGACACTTCTACCTATGGCTTGCTGAGCCCAACTGATGGTGTCTGATGTGCTGTCAAACTGTCACAGTACCTGGAATGCATGCTAACCATGGCTGTGGCCAACTAGTACCTGTAAGCAGTCATTAAAATACCTGCCTTCCTCAGTGGAGGATCCATGTGCTGTTCATACCCACACCATGCAGAGATGTTAAGAGATTACCTGAGCACTCCCCTTTAATGTCCATGAGAGTGCTCTGATAATATGCAGTCACTGTCCTGGTAGCAATGCCTGCTGTGTGGACTACGCCAGCTGCCGGCATGACCTGTTGCCTGCCCCACACCATGTTTATGTGAACAGATGCCACTGGGGTAACATGCTCTAAAGATTGCTCAGACAGCACATTTCAAGACCATGCACTGCACTGGCCTAGGTTCTGCCACAAAGAGGAATACATAACTGTCAACATCAATGTAATAAATTCTTGTTCTGCTAATGTTGTATCATTAGTGACCAGTGGGATCACCAGCCTACTCCACCACACTCCACAATCCATCATCCCAACAACAATTGGGGTCTCAACCCATGACACTACAAACTGGAGTCACAAGTTCTATGATGGTTGCTGCCACTGTAGTAGATCCATGTCTGCAGCATCACTGTCATCACCATCTGGACCTCCAGCCTGACACAATGCAGCACTGTGAGCATTTTTTGTAGGCTTTACTGATTGTATTATTGTTTGTGGTCATGTTGAGTCATAAGGACATTGATTCCACTCTAAAAGTGTTGTTTGTTAAACCTTGTAAACCTGCAGGCTTATCCTTATTTGGGTGAAATACAAGGAAAAGGTATTTAATGCCATTGAGTGCAAATTGCGATTTATCAGACTATGTTTTGCTACACACAAACTCAGTATCAGCTTCGTGCGACATTTATAAAAAGCTTTTCAGAGTAATGTTGGGCTATGATCAGGCATAGAAATTAATTTGTTGTATTATTGTGTGTAATATAAGTGCAGTTTCCCCATCTCTTTCTTTTGCAATGGCAGTAGTAGAATACACAAAATGGTGGAACACATGCTGCTACTTTGGGTGAAACTATTACTGCCTTAAAAGAGCAAGTAAGAGAATATAAGTAGGAGAACAAAGATCTGCATAAGCAAGCTGAAATCTCAAAAGCTGTAGTACAGCAGTTGCACTCAGTGTCTCTAGAAGCTACAATTGTGTTAAGTGTACCCTCCCCTCCCCTCACTCTGTCAGCAGCAAATTTAATAACTTTTTTCCATAGAAACAACAGAGGATGTCACAGTGTTCATTACACATATATCAGCTACCAATGAACTGTGCAGCTGGATGAATGAAACATGTTTGTACATGGCTAACTTATGGTTAATGGCTGAAGTTAAAACATATGTTGTGTATTATGAGGAACTTAACAAGGTATTAATGTCCCAAGAGGAGGCTGATGGTTTGCACTACTGCTATCGAAGGCAAAACAGCACTAAACTTTTTAGACAGAAAATAAGTGGTTTAGTTTAGAAGCCTGAGACAGTGGAATATTTTCGAATATAATCTGGAGGAGTAATACACAAACATACAAGCTTATACAAAGGGCAGAGGCTGGTGCAGTACCTTGCGTAAGGCTGAGACTAGGGCTTCTGATGTTTTCTCAAAGGGTATACCTGCCAGCACTTTCAGTAGAGTCAGAATATAGAATCTCTCTAATCTGGCCAAAGCTATTAGGATCAACACATGATTGGTAGAAATCATTTTTGCTGCAAAAGAATGTAGTGACCATCGTGTCTTCACCTATGAAGTAATGAACTACAGACGCCAACATAAGGGCCATCTGCAGAAGCAATGCCACCAGCTAGATTGTTATGAGCATGGTTGAGTCAGTCACAAAGCACAAGAGTGCAGGAATGAGAAACCATAACAAGCATCTGTTAAACACAAATGGGAATACATCGCCCATCGGAAGACATTCCCAACAGAACTAAACACTCCACATACATATGGAGAGACAGGATGCTGCTTGTTAGGCTTGTTACATGGTAAGGAATATAAGTTTTAGTAGAAACAGGTGCACAGATGTTAGTTATTAGTCTGAACCTCGTAGGGAGGAAGAGACTTAGATCTCCATGATACAAGTTATATGGCACAGCCGACAATCACATGAAGTCATTAGAGGCCACACTGTTTGACTTCAGTATTTGAGATATTTTTGATAATACATGGATGTGTTGCCAAATGTTGGTGAAAGTTATTCTGCAATTCTCAGACTAGACTTCCTTGATAAACACCATGCAAAAATCAATATTTTATGATGTACATCTGAATTCAGTGAAATTTTGTTTCCAATGGGAACAACAATCATTAGCGAGAGAATGTTGCAAGGTGTAACAATCCTGAGGGTGTTGCCAAATGAACTGCAAGCACTTACACTAAAGTTACTTCTAATGATAATGTACCAACAGCTATGGGAAGTCAGTCTTGGTTCCTGTACAGGCCAATGTGTAACAAGAAGTGTTGTGTCTGGCAGGACCATTACAAAGTAATGAAGAATTAGATTAAAGGCACTGTTTTGTGCACAGAAGTATGGCCCACATTAGTAATGTAAACAGAGAGTTAATGGTTACTGTTAGGCTGTGTACTTTTGGCATGGATGAGATCAGTCTGCCAAAGGTCTTTATGACTGCCAGTTTAGATGTTATGGATGCAGAAGACATTAATAAGTCATGTGATGACCGAAGCCACAAGCAAACTGTTAGTGCATCTGTATTACGTAAGAAAATGCAATATTCACAAGGAAGTGGTTGACAAGCAATGGAGGCTTTGCTACTATGATTGTTGGATTTGTTTATCACAAATGGTTCATTACCAGTGAGGCCTGTTCACAGTATCATGTACCTACAGGAAGCAATACTCAAATTGGTTCAAATGGCTCTAAGTACTATGGGACTTAACATCTGAGGTCATCAGTCCCCTAGACTTAAACCTAACTAACCTCAGGACATCACACACAGCCATGCCTGGGGCAGGATTCAAACCTACAACTGCAGCAGCAGTGCGGTTCCAGACTGAAGTGCCTAGAACCACTCGGCCACAGTGGCCGGTGAATCAATTCTGTGCACCCAAGCATCTGCAGCTACTGACCAGCAACCGGCAGAAGCAATGGAATGCAAATATTGTTATTGTTATGAAGAAATCAATGGATGTTGCTAAGACGTGCAGATTCTGTTATGATTACGGATACTCGAATGCTAAAACCATCACTTACACATATCCTGCCCCCAATATTGCATAGACACTGTACAGCCTGGGTCAATGCAGATACTTTTCATCAATGGATCTAAGAAGCAGGTATCACCACCTACAAGTAGTTCCAGAAAATAGGGCAAAAACTACCTTCATGACACCTATATCACAGAATTCCATTTGGTCTTAAAATGCACTGGCTTCATTTCAGAGATTGTTGGATGGTGTACTTTGCAGATTGAAACTTAAAAATTGTATGGCATAATTACACAGGATCATTGTATTTCGAGAGATATGAAAGAACACATCAAATATTTGGAAGAAGTGTTTAACAGTCTATGGACAGCATGTCTAACACTCAGATGACTACCATTTTGTGCAAACAAAAGCTGAATACCTTGGCTATTAGTGCAGAAGATGTAAAAAACTGATCCCCAATTAATTTCAGCAGTCCATGACTTCACAAAACCACAAATAACCAAATAGCTTCAGCCATTCCTATGCCTATGCAATTACTTTAGAAAATTCATTAAAGATTTTTCAAAAATTGCCAAACCACTGAACGAGATGTTGAGAAAAGATGTTAAATTCTAATGGACAACAGACCACCAAACAGTATTTGAAACATTGCATAAAAGCGCTGACCTCAGATCCAGTACTTACATTCCCAGATTTTTTTAAAAAAATCATCCTTTCTTGTGATTCCAGTAATAGAGCACCCAAGTGTCTCCTCACAAAGAACTTCTCTAGTGTGAGCTCACAAAAGACCAATGATATGTACAGAATCTGACACTCTACATATTGTATACCATGCAACCACAATACTGGTTGCTTATGGCAACAGAGGATGAGCACAGCATGAGGTTACGTAGCACATTTGACCCACTTACTTGACAAGTAACTCGCAACAGTGCTAGTGGTGTTCATACAAATCAGAGCAATGGTAATGATAAACAAAGCAAACATTGCATTATATCTGCAACAACAGTTTCTGAAGTCAACATTTCATCAGAAAGGACCTCAAGGAATTTTGCAGAGAGAGGAAGAAGTGGCAGATAAAATATTACTGTTTCTGCAAGTTGAGTCAGTGCAATCTGTGCTGTCATACATGCTTCACTGGGTGGACAATATACGTGAGAAGTACAATGAAGATGATAATTATGTAACAAGTGAGTGATATTGAAATAGGTGTCCAGCTGTGTAGTGAAACATAGTAAAAGACAACCATTGTCCAAGGAGCGGCCTACTAAACATAATTATGTACATGGAAGATCATCTGCAGTATAGGAAAAAACAGTTATGAACAGATTTCAAATAAATTGGCAGCAATAGGGCCATTTAGCACCAAAAAAACTATGGATTTTCACAGGAAGTCAAAGCACACTAGTTACAAAAACTGGTGTTTACACATTTCAAGGCTGCTCATCACAGTTTACAGGATGTGCCACATCGGTATCCACTGCAGTGTAAAGTTGAGTCTAATGTTCTTCAAAGGCATTGTCTATTTCTTGGTGCCATGTTAGCTGTCTGCCATAATCTGTGCCCACAGCATGTACTAGGGGCTCATCGCCGTCTTTTGTTTTCATTGATGATGTGATACATCAATAGGTGCTCTCCTGCATCCCGATGTAGTGTCCGCTCCGTGACAACTGTACCTTTGAGGTGGCATCATATGATGGATATAAGTTTTGGCCTTTGCTCATTGTACCGTCTCTTGCCGCTCTGGAGAAGACATCGTCCACAAGATCTCCAATCATCTTCAATGTCGTCTCGACAAGCTGGGTCTCACAGGTGGGCGACGTTCATTTTCCAAGGACCGCAGCTACGCCACACTTGTTGCTGCCGGAGGGAGATTGTACATACTAATGCTGTATGGTCAATATAGGCTGTACGCCACAGCTCTGCTTCCACAACATCAGCATTAAGATTGCGTGTGACATACATTCAATCGAGATGGCTAGTGGAATGACTCGTTTTATGGGTGTATCCAGGATGGGGGCCATGGACGTGCTCCCAGATGTGAAGCACATGCATACTCTGCACCAACATTCATAATTCTGGAGAAGGAGTATATCGAGGAAACTGGTCTTTCAGTGCAAGTTCACAATTAAAATCGCCACCTAAGATTAATCAGTTGTGTCGACTGTGGCAGAGCGGAGCAATTTCGTCTGAGAAGAAGGGGGAACACTCTTGCCTCCTGACTGTACCGGACAGTGCATAGATGTTGATGAGCCGTACATCAAGTACTGTCATTGCTAATCCCTGTGCCGAAGGTAGGTACAGTACTTCTTCTGCCATGATGCCGTTTTTAAGAAGTATTTCTATGCCACTGCCAGTCTCGGAGGCATGTGATATGTAGGATATGTACCCGTACATGACAGGAAATTCATCGACATATACTTCTTGTAGGAGGACGATGTTGATGTCCACTGCTTGTAGCATTTCTTTGAGAAAGGGCATCTTAATCTGTGTACGTATATTATTTATATTGATAGACGCAAGCCAATATGCTTGTCTTCATTCTGTCACGTGTATATTGGCCATGGGAGCTTACGCCGTCTGCTGTTGTACCGGCACCTTACGTGACCCTGTCCTGCCCGTCGACGTTGATTAGAAGTTCAACTTGAAAGAGGTGTCGCCCCCACCATGTTGCCCGTTGTGGCTGTCGGTGGGTCCCCTTCACAATCATAAGCGCAGTCTCTTGGGACACGTTTTCCGTTGGTTGGGACTTGCCACCCCATCTCTCGGTGGCTACTCTTCCATTACTTGGGAGTGACAGTGGACTTCTGTTTGCCATGCTTTGTCAAGTTTTTCAGGTCGCTCTTGACTTATGCTGCTGTCAAGATGGTGGTGTTCTGGATGAGGAGTCTCGGGACCCTCTGTAAGGTGGCCGTCTTCCTCAGTCTATTCTTGATCATCACCCTGCATATGTATTAAGGAGTCATCCAACGGGGTTAGACGTCGTTTCTTGGGCTGTTTCGGAGACCATTGCTTACGCATGTGTGTGTCCGTATCTGAATGTGGGCAAGTGTCTCTGTCACCACTGCAGTTCGACACGCCAGGCAGTCGTTGGCATTATTCGACTGTCGATGAACATTTGCTCCTCCGATCTCTTTACTGGTGGTATTGGTTGGTGCTGCTTGGTGGGAGGCGTCGCCGCCGTCGCCATGCTCGTGTCGTCTGTCATCCGGCGTTGTCGGCTTTTCGACTAGGATGACCAGTGGTTGTGCACTGTTACTGTTCGGTGGGGCATCCTTCTGGAACACATTTGCATATGTGAGAGGGAGAGACATTGCCACAGGTGTTGCTACACATTCACCTGTCGGTATTTGTGCAATTCTTCATTGGAGACATGCTGAGCAAACGTGGCCTTCCTAACCACAACATGAGCAAGTTTTCGGCTGACCCTCGTAAATGACTATGGCTCTGCAGCTTCCAATTGTGAGATAAGATGACACATGTTTTGATAGCTCGATCCGTATTTGTTGCACACCATTAAGCACCAGGTACGTGGTAAAGGTAGTCCATTTTCCTGCTATGTGACCAAGTACCTGGCCATAGGGTTGTGGCGCATTAACCACGATTTCAGCTGGAACCTTAAATGGTAGCTCAAATATTATTGCAGTTCTCAATCCAAGTCTCGCATGATCAATAGCTAAGTTCTGACATGGCCATCTGAATGCTTAAATTTAAGTACATCTTTATTGTCGCGTACAATCTTGTCACACATCATCTCATTGATCAGTTTGACGTAGACCACGCTGCTTGTGATACAGAAGTGGACGCCAATCATATCTTGTGGTTCCATCTTAATTTCTTCATGTATAAATTGTGCTACTTCATGCAAATTCATTATTAAAGCTGATCTTGACAGTAGATGGTCAGTACAAATGAGCCATTCTAGTTCGAAAGTGCAAGCACATGCGAAGGCTAACAGGAAGCAAGCAACTGAGAACGTGTGAAGCTCTGCGACAGGTACGTAAACAGACGTCCGACATGCATGACTGCCGAAAGCAGACTGCCCATTTGGCTGTCAGTGCACGGCTCACAGTCAAACCTAAACTCCCATACTTCCTCGACCACACGTCTATGACCTACAGTCGCACATCCATTATGTATATTCTCGTGAAGGTGAGACGTTGTACATGAAAGTCGCTTGCGTGGTATTGGCAGGTAAATATGATATTATGGTGCCTGTGGTATTCTAATTACATGGATGCATGTTCAAAGGAACTTTGCATCATAATTACACTGAAGACCCAAATAAACTGGTACACCTGCCTAATATCATGTAGGGTGAGCACGCAAAAGTGCTGCAACATGACGTGGCACGGACTCGACTAATGTCTGAAGTAGTTCTGGAGGGAATTGACACCATCAATTCTGCAGCGTCATCTAAGAGTACTAGGGGGTGGAGATCTCTACGAAAAAGCATGTTGCAAGGCATCCCAAATATGCTCAGTAAGTTCATGTCTGGGGAAATTTGTGGCCAGCGAAAATGTTCAAATTCGGAAGAGTGTTCCTGCAACCACTCTTTAGCAGTTCGGGACGTGTGGGATGTAGCATTGTTTTGCTGGAATTGCCCAAGTCCATCGGAATGCACAATGGACACGAACGGAAGCAGGTGATCATACAGAATGCCTACATAAGTGTTAGCAGTCAGAGTCGTATCTAGACATATAAGGGGTCCCATATCATTTGAACTGCACACACCCCACACTATTGCAGAGCCTCCACCAGCCTAAATAGTCCCCTGCTGACTTCCAGGGTACATGGATTCATGAGATTGTCTCCATACTCATACAAGTCTGTCTGCACGATACAATCTGGAACGAGACTCATTCGACCAGGCAACATGTTTCCAGTCATCAACGGTGCAATGTCGGTGTTGACGGCCCAAGGTGAGGTGTCAGGCATTGTGTCGCGCAGTTATGAAGTGTACACGAGTGGGCCTTCGGCTCCGAAAGCCCATGTCGATAGTGTTTCGTTGAATGGTTCGTATGTTGACACTTGTTGATGGATCAGAATTGAAAACTGCAGCAATTAGCGGAAGGGTTGCGCTTCTGTCACGGTGAAAGGTTCTCTTCAGTCGTCGCTGGTCCCGTTTTTGCAGGATCTTTTTCCGGCCGCAGCGACGTCGGAGATTTGATGTTTTACAACATTCCTGATATTCATTCTACACTTGTGAAATGGTAGTATGGGAAAATGCCCACTTCATCGCTACCTCGGAGATACTGTGTCCCATCGCCCGTGCGCCGACTATAACACCATGTTCAAACTAACTTAATTCCTGATAACCTGCCATTGTAGCAGCAGTAACCGAACTAACAACTTCGTCAGACATTTGTTACCTTATATAGACGTTGCCAACCGCAGCGCCTTATTCTGCCTGTTTACGTACGTCTACATTTGAATACGCATGCCTATACCGGTTTCTTTGGTGCTTCACTGTAGAATAACACAGGCACTTTAATATCGTTCTTTCCTAAGGTGAGTATAATTTAACTCACAGCAACCACTTGCAGAGCATCCAGGTCAAAGGCGTTGAACCTATCTTTTAAGTTCACAAGTTTTTCCTCTTGTTTCTTGCAAACTTCACTGAAAGCTCGAATGTAAACAGCAGTATACACAGAGAGACTGCAAGGAAGTATCCTTATGCAGACAACTGCAACTAGCCGAAGAGCGCGTTTGTTGCTAACATAAACGTTAATTAGTGTGTTACTGCAGCAGTAATTTCAGAAAATGCTAGCTGCAGAAGCTCTGGACCCGAAAAATTGCTGATTCAGTCATAGACCTCGGCTTAGTTTGATGAGCAGTGGGGCATTAAGTAAAGCTGATTGCGTTTCGATAGTCCTGCTGTCGAAAGCTAAAGTTTTGTAATTTAGGTCTTAGCGTCGCAGCTATTACGTGACTGCAGATTTTTGCAGTAAGTTTGTTACGTTATGGCAAGCTGTTTTGGAAGCCTGCAGTACAGTAAAGTTCGGTGGCGGCCGGCATGTGGCCTGCCATATGCTTCATAGCCCCACCTGTCGCTAAAGCAGACCTTGAGAGAATGCTGACTGTGGCGTGTACTAAAATCACTTATTCGCCTCACATAAGAAACTAAATAACTACGTTAAATATTAGCTATTTTATTCCAAATTTGGTACATGACTTTTTGTTATTCAGATGAGCTTTGTGTCGAAATTTGATACCGCTACCTATAATAGTTTCACAGATATAAAAAACCTATTAAAAAGTTCTTAACTGACACTTAATAAAGTAAATTCAGATAGTAACAATAACAGTTTATATTTCTTTTGTTATCTGAAAACAGTAATAGTGTGATGATTTATTTTATAAAGATTTTCAATTCTAAACTTTCGATAATTTTTCATTCGTAATGGAAATAACAGTTTAAAAGGTAATATTTATATTTTGTGTTAGGGTAAGAGTAAATGAGAGTGAATGTGTGTGTGTATGTGGGACATACGTCAAATTTCAAATCTATATTTATTACACCTTAAGTAATTAGCAAGTGTTATGCCACCAGGATGTAATGAAAAACTGTGAATCCCCCTAACTGGCAGGTGACGAATGTCTATGAGCGTTTCTTTTGTAATAAGGCAGCCAAAAAGGTAGTAAGAGATTAATCAGTCAAAAGTATATTTCAATCATAGTTTTCTCTTAGCTTTCTTTTCGTTTGGTTTGGTGGAACATTTGGTAATAGGCTACTTGCAGCATGAAATGACGTAGACGCATCTGCAAGTGTTGAGTGGAGTAAAGAAGTTTGAGCGCGAATATGATCATGAAAGATTAATCTGACTGGCTGTTTGTTTTGATCAACCAATGAGAGTAAAGTCTTTCCCACGCATTCGGATGAGTTATATGCCCTGAAAGCAACGGCATTGAGTCACTCCTGGACTAGCTACCAGACGGGAAGGTCATGTTAGACGTGTCCGAAAAAATTATTTGTAAGATGAAGAAATTACTGTTATATCGCGTTCGGTTTATATCGCTGTCGAAGCAGATGCAGTTACAGACAGTTCTGTGTAGTCTTGGAGATTTTGGAGTCTTTGTTGTAGAGAAAACCACGTGTGAAACTATCAGCCTGTGTAAAGAATTCTGCGTGGCGCGTAAAGTATGCATTTACAGAACGTTTTTGGCGAGAATCTTCTTTTGAAGAATCCACTGATAAGGTCCGAGTGTGAAATTCATATCGTTGCAGAGTATCGACTGTATTAATCTCGTAATATTTCGGGTTGGACTTAGTGCTTTTCTGGCTGTCTAGCTGTATGAACTAGTAGTGGATGTGTTATCGAGGGAAATGTGGGCTTGTTAACACCATAACTAAAAGACAATAAAAAACTTTAGTATCGATAAGCGGACATTTTCAATGAAGCATCCATTTTTGCCCGTTAGTACTAGAGATTTACAGGTTTATTTTGTTACCTGAGTTACAATGACTTTGCAATCGTAAGTATGGACGATACTTTTCTTCAACGCTGCTTTTAACATCGTCCACATAGTACCATCGAATGCAGAACGACGGGTGGTGAACGTACGCTATACTGAGGTTGTTGTTGTTGTGGTCTTCAGTCCCGAGACTGGTTTGATGCAGCTCTCCATGCTACTCTATCCTGTGCAAGCTTCTTCATCTCCTAGTACCTACTGCAACCTACATCCTTCTGAATCTGCTTAGTGTATTCATCTCTTGGTCTCCCTCTACGATTTTTACCCTCCACGCTGCCCTCCAATACTAAATTGGTGATCCCTCGATGCCTCAGAACATGTCCTAGCAATCGATCCCTTCTTCTGGTCAAGTTGTGCCACAAACTTCTCTTCTCCCCTATCCTATTCAATACTTCCTCATTAGTTATGTGATCTACCCATCTAATCTTCAGCATTCTTTTGTAGCACCACATTTCGAAAGCTTCTATTCTCTTCTTGTCCAAACTATTTATCGTCCATGTTTCACTTCCATACATGGCTACACTCCATACAAACACTTTCAGAAAAGACTTTCTGACACTTAAATCTATACTCGATGTTAATAAATTTCTCTTCTTCAGAAATGCTTTCCTTGCCATTGGCCGTCTACATGTTATATCCTCTCTACTTCGACCGTCATCAGTTATTTTGCTCCCCAAATAGCAAAACTCCTTTACTATTTTAAGTGCTCATTGCCTCATCTAATTCCCTCACCATCACCAGACTTAATTCAACTACATTCCATTATCCTCGTTTTGCTTTTGTTGATGTTCATCTTACACCCTCCTTTCAAGACACTGTCCATTCCATTCAACTGCTCTTCCAAGTCCCTTGCTGTCTCTGACAGAATTACAATGTCATCAGCGAACCTCAAAGTTTTTATTTCTTCTCCATGGATTTTAATACCTACTCCAAATTGATCTTTCGTTTCCTTTACTGCTTGCTCAATATACAGATTGAATAACATCGGGGAGAGGCTACAACCCTGTCTCACTCCCTTCCCAACCACTGCTTCCCCTTCACGCCCCTCGACTCTTATAACTGCCATCTGGTTTCTGTACAAATTGTAAATAGCCTTTCGCTCCCTGTATTTTACCCCTGCCACCTTCAGAATCTGAAACAGAGTATTCCAGTCAGTATTGTCAAAAGCTTTCTCTAAGTCTACAAATGCTAGAAATGTAGGTTTGCCTTTCCTTAATCTATCTTCTAAGATAAGTCATAGGGTCAGTATTGCCTCAAGTGTTCCAACATTTCTACAGAATTACTGCTTTAAGTGTCTCATTTCCTAATCTAATTCCCTCAGCATCACCCGACTTAATTCGACTACATTCCGTTATCCTCGTTTTGCTTTTGTTGATGTTCGTCTTATATCCTCCTTTCAAGACACTGTCCATTCCATTCAACTGCTCTTCCAAGTCCTTTGCTGTCTCTGACAGAATTACAATGTTATCTGCGAACCTCAACGTTTTTATTTTTTCTCCATGGATTTTAATACCTACTTCGAACTTTTCTTTTGTTTCCTTTATTTCTTGCTCAATATACAGATTGAATAACATTTGGGATAGGCTACAACCCTGTCTTACTCACTTCCCAACCACTGCTTCGCTTTCATGCCCCTCGACTCTTACGACTGCCATCTGCTTTTTGTGCAAATTGTAAATAGCCTTTCGCTCCCTGTACTTTACCCCTGCCACCTTCAGAATTTGAAAGAGAGTAATTCAGTCAACATTGTCAAAAGCTTTCTCTAAGTCTACAAATGCTAGAAATGTAGGTTTGCCTTTTCTTAATCTTTCTTCTAAGATAAGTTGTAAGGTCGGTATTGCCTCACGTGTTCCAGTATTTCTACGGAATCCAAACTGATCTTCCCCGAGGTCGGCTTCTACTAGTTTTTCCATTCGCCTGTAAAGAATTCGTGTTAGTATTTTGCACCTATGGCTTATTAAACTGATTGTTCGGTAATTTTCACATCTGTCAACACCTGCTTTCTTTGGGATTGTAATTATTAAATTATTATATTCTTCTTGAAGTCGGAGAGTATTTCGCCTTTTTTATACATCTTGCTCACCAGATGGTAGATTTTTGTCAGGACTGGCTCTCCCAAGGCCGTCAGTAGTTCCAATGGAATGTTGTCTACTCCGAGGGCCTTGCTTCGACTCAGGTCTTTCAGTGCTCTGTCAAACTCTTCACGCAGTATCGTATCTCCCATTTCATCTTCATCTACATCCTCTTCCATTTCCATAATATTGTCCTCAAGTACATCGCCCTTGTATAGACCCTCTATATACTCCTTCCACCTTTCTGTTTTCCCTTCTTTGCTTAGAACTTGGTTTCCATCTGAGCTCTTGATGTTCATACAAGTGGTTCTCTTATCTCTAAAGGTCTCTTTAATTTTCCTGTAGGCAGTATCTATCTGACCCCTAGTGAGATAAGCCTCTACATCCTAAAATTTGTCCTCTAGCCATCCCTGCTTAGCCATTTTGCACTTCCTGTCGATCTCATTTCTGAGACGTTTATACTGAGGTAGGTGGACATTATTTTTGCAGACTGCTTCACACAGTCCTTTCGAAAAAAGTTAAGCCCGCCCCTCTGCAAGGTAAAGCATGATATAAATTTCCACTGTGGGTACGGTGGGACGAAGCCTCTCCGCCGTTTCTAAGTCCCAGGTCCAATACATGCAATACACAATGAGTTAAATTTTGTCCAGCGTCTCGGTGTTGTTTGACTTAGATACTAGGTGAAAGCAAATAAGTAAAGAAAAAATTGTCCAGAAAGATGACATTTTGTCACGGGAGATCTGTTTTAATATCTGACGAAAAAAACAGTCTGGATCACATTGTTAACTGATGTCACCGATTTCGACGGAATTAGGCCCTCTTCAGATTTCAAACTAAAATGCAGAACTGGTGCTAACGACAGTACTAGCTGATGTGCGTCGTAGGTTGTGTTCCACAAATGAACAGCATAGAGACAGAAGTGATTACTCTTTCTGCAGGACCTGACCATAATTTTGCAGGACAATGCTCAAGCAGATACAGTGCAAGCTGTTACTGATTTGTTTGAGTAATGGTGCTGCTGAGTGCTATACCACCTACTGCACTCCCCTGGAATGACGACCTCAGAAGTTAAGTCCCATAGTGCTCAGAGCCATTTGCACTCCCCTGACTGAAGCCTTCGTGAGTTCAACTTGATTTCTGAACTGAGGGAAACACTTCACTGCATTCACTTCAGAACTGCTACAAATTCGTTGGGCAATAGACCGCGCCACTCGAACTGTCAATACAACTGGCATTGCTAAGACTATCCTATGACTTCCACATTGCTGGCAACGGGTTATCCACAATGCTGGTGACTACTTTGAAGGTCAGTAAAACTTTGAAACACGTATCTATTTTGTAAGAGTTGTTAATAAATAGTTGCCACTATTAAAGTTCCAACCCTTGTATGAGGAGTGTTCAAATAAAAAGGTACAAAACGACGTAACAACTAAACCAGTCGACATTTGCATATGCCGGATAGGTATAACGTCGGTGCACTTCTGTGGAGGAGAATGTAGTGTTGGCACCTCCCCCTAAAAATTTCAAAGCTGTATCCTCAGAAGGCAAGGTAACTCTCGCCGTCTTTTACGACGTCCGAGGTCCGATACTCATCATTAACAGTGACATGCACTGTGAGATATTCCGTAGCCCATGCAAGTCCATCAAGAGCAAAAGGCCTCAGCTACTTACAGAGGAGGCGGTTCTGCCCCATGATACCACGCGTCCACATGTCACCAGGGTCATGCAACGTGTAATGGCCAATTTCAAGTCACAGCAGCTTGAGCATCCACCCTACAGCCTGGATATGCCACTCTGTGACCTCCATGTACCTGGTCCACAAAAAGAATCTCAAAGGAAAAACTCAGACGACGAACTGAAGGACACAGTGGAGGGCTGGATCATGCCAGAGCCACAGGAATTCTGGGAATAAGAAAGCCTTCAGTTCCTGAAACAGTGGAATAGTTGTGCTCAGGCCTCTTGGAATTACTTCTGGTAATGTTTTCAATTATATGCACAATATTACTTTATACCTTTTCTATATATATATATATATATATATATATATATATATATATATATATATATATATATATATATATATATATATATATATGGTATTACAAAAAGGTACAGCCAAACTTTCAGGAAACATTCCTCACACACAAAGAAAGAAAATATGTTATGTGGACAAGTGTCCGGAAACGCTTACTTTCCATGTTAAGAGATCATTTTATTACTTCTCTTCAAATCACATTAATCATGGGATGCAAACACACAGCAACAGAACGTACCAGCGTGAGTTCAATCGCTTTGTTACAGGAAATGTTCAAAATGTCCTCCGTTCGCGAGGATACACGCATCCACCCTGATGCGCTGATGCAGCCCTGGAGAATGGCGTGTTGTATGTATCACAGCCGTCCACAATATGAGCACGAAGATTCTCTACATTTGGTACCGGGGCTGCGTAGACAAGAGCTTTCATATGCCCCCATAAATAAAAGTCAAGAGGGTTGAGATCAGGAGAGCGTGGAAGTCATGGAATTGGTACGCCTCTACCAATCCATCGGTCACCAAATCTGTTGTTGAGAAGCGTACGAACACTTCGACAGAAATGTGCAGGAGCTAATTTTGTGCATGAACCAAATGTTGTGTCGTACTTGTAAAGGCACAAGTTCTAGCAGCATAGGTAGAGTATCCCGTATGAAATCATGATAACATGCTCCATTGAGCGCAGGTGGAAGAACATGGAGCCCAATCAAGACATCACCAACAATGCCTGCCCAAACGTTCACAGAAAATCTGTGTTGATGACGTGATTGCACAATATCGTGCGGATTCTCGTCAGCCCACACATGTTGATTGTGAAAATTTGCAATTTGATCACGTTGGAATGAAGCCTCATCCTTAAAGAGAACATTTGCACTGTAATGAGGATTGACACATTGTTGGATGAACCATTCGCAGAAGTGTACCCATGGAGGCCAATCAGCTGCTGATAGTGCCTGCACACGCTGTACGTGGTACGGAAACAATTGGTTCTCCCGTAGCACTCTCCATACAATGACGTGGTCAACGTTACCTTGTACAGCAGCAACTTCTCTGACGCTGACATTAGGGTTATCGTCAACTGCACGAAGAATTGCCTCGTCCATTGGAGGTGTCTTCGTCGTTCTAGGTCTTCGCCAGTTGCGAGTCATAGGCTGGAATGTTCCGTGCTCCCTAAGATGCCGATCAATTGCTTCGAACGTCTTCCTGTCGGGACACCTTCGTTCTGGAAATCTGTCTCGATACAAACGTTCCGCGCCACGGCTATTGCCCTGTGCTAATCCATACATCAAATGGGCATCTGCCAACTCCGCATTTGTAAACATTTCACTGGCTGCAAAACCACGTTCGTGATGAACACTAACCTGTTGATGCTACATACTGATGTGCTTGATGCTAGTACTGTAGAGCAATGAGTCGCATGTCAACACAAGCACCAAAGGCAACATTACCTTCCTTCAATTTGGCCAACTGGCGGTGACTCAAGGAAGTATGTACATTTACACAATCTTCATGCCTGACAGAGTTGTTAGCAGAGGTGACCAGAAGGTCACAGCTCTAGCTGGAAACCCAAATCACTTCATCTGTCAGTGTGTGACTACTTTGTATGGGGATCCCTCAAGTCTAAGGTGTAGCACAACAAACCTCATAGTCTTCAATAACTGCAACAGAACATTTCAGATGACATTACGTCAATTCCAGCAGTCCAGTTTCTATCTGTCTTCAGCAACTTGTTAAAAGAGCACAAAAGTGCCAGGAGATGAAGGTGGTCACTTTCAACATGCGCTATAATCAGGTTACTAATGTATTTTCTTTCCTCTGCTGCATTTCTTTGTACTCTGGAACTCTGTTCTCCAGGCTATTATTATTTGCTGCACTCGGTATATGTATTGCTGAGTGTATATATGTATGTGTAAGAATGTAAGAATTCCTCATAGGCCCCTGAAGTTAAGAGGTCCAATTTTAACACAGGAACTCCTTGCCCCAAGAGGACAAACTTGGTGGTGGTGGTGGGTGGGAGGGTTCATAACACGCTATCTCTAGTAGTTATGGAGATAAAGACATGCATGTTTTTAAGGCCCTGCTATGTAAGCCACACTGTACAACAGATGTCTTGTGTATGAGTAGTAACTACCTGCTTGATCGATCTGCTTTGCAGGGCTGCCTACACGTCAAGTGTAAGAAATGTTTTTCCATTCCCCAATGTGTAGGCTGCCTGGCACAATAAGCCTGGTATGTTGGAGTAATATACGCGTGCATTACCCACCTACAGACATGGATTTGGCACATAGACTGTGCTGCAGGAGAGGCATGTTGTTGGAGTGATATTAGCCCATGCAGATGGGCAAGCCTAGTGTGTGTATGTGGGGGGGGGGGGGGGGAGTTTGCTATGGACAGAGGAAGTGATGAAGAGAGGAGAGGGCAGGTAGGGATTGATAGGGAGAGAGGGGGCAAGAAGGAATGGGTAGAAAGAGAGACGGCAGGAGGGGATTTACAGTGGGAGGGGAGGAGGAAAAGGACAGGAAAAGGGAAGATGGACTGATAGTTGGGAGTATGAGATGGACAGGTGGGGAGGTAAGATGAGGGACAGAGGGAGAGGAGAGGAGAAGATGGACAAAGAGATGTGTGCATTACATGTGACATACACATATGCATGCAAGACACAAAGAAAAGGCTAGTATATATGAAGCAGATTTTAAGTATGTTTATATGTCAAAGATCTCCTCCCAAACGCCAATCAGATTTGACATATAAACAGTGAAATTCAAAGGTATCAGCACTATGGGGTTTATAGCCTCCTAGGTCCAATAGGAACAGCGACACAACCAAAAAGTGCTTTTTCCAGTCCCTACCATATACACTGTCCTGCTTGACAGCAGTGTTGTTTGGGAATAGTATCAGCCTGCGTCATCAACCTGCTTTTCAGAGCAGCTTATACATCTGGGACATGATATGCTTCTCCAGATCCTGATGTGTAGGGTACAATATACAACAGGCATTTTGTGATGTAGTAACATTGGTTACCTTTGTCAAACTGCTTTGAATTGTAGAGTATGTGTCATGGGCAAAAACTGATTTGAAGCCCCTGACATGTAGGCTGCCCTGCATGACAGCATGTTGCGTTGGAGTAATGTCAACCTGCTTTTCGGGTACTATATGTGCAGATGGTAATGGCTGAGGCAAAGTTAAGGTGAATAGAAGAGGGGATGGACTGAGGGAGGTGGTAGGACGAGAGGTACAGAGAGATGGTGCAAGAGTACATGGACAGAGAGAGGGCGAGGAGAAAATGGACATAGAGTGAGGTGAGGAAGAAGATGGACAGAGATATGAAGAGTATGAGCGAGAGAGAGAGGGGGGGGGAGAGAGAGGGAGAGAGAGGAGGGGAGGAGAAGATAGACAGGGAGAGTAGGAGGAGGAGATGGACAATGAGAGGAATAGGAGACAGGCTGAGGGGGGAAGGAGGTAATGGGCAGAAAGGCACAGATAGGGGAAGGAGGCAAAAAACAGAGAGGAGGAGGAGGAAGAGGAGGAGGAAATGAGATGGGCAGAAAGAGGGGGAGGGGGAGCAGATCAGCAGAGATGAGAGAGGGGGAGATGGACAAGAGAAGGGAAGGAGAGGTGGACTAGTAGAGGAGGGAAGAAGATATGGACAGAGAGGCATGAGGAGGAGATGGGCAGGAAGGAGGGAAGTAAGAGATGGGCAGCGAAGGGGAAAGGAGGAGATGGGTGGAGACAGATTGAGGAGGAGAGTGACAAAGAGAAGGTGAAGCAGAGTTGGGCAGAGAAAAGGGGGAGAAGGAGGCAGCTTTGAGAGGGGCAGGTGGAGATGGGCAAAGGAAGTAGGAGAAGACTGATAGAAAGAGAGGTGGAGCTAGGAGGTATGGACATAGAGGGGGAGTAGGAGATGGAGAGACAGGAGAGTGGGGAGGAAGATATTGACAAGCACAAAAGGGATAAAAGGAGATGTACAGTAATGGTTGAGGATGAGATGGTGATACAGAGGAGGATGATGAGATGGATATAAATGGAGGAGAGTGACACAGAGAGGTGTGGAGGAGTGCATAGACAGAGAGACAGTGGAAGGGGAGATAGACTGAGAGTATGTGGACAAAGTGATGTGGTAGAAGGAGATGTATGTTATATACTTGTGCAACACAAACACAGATTTATCCATAGAGAAAAGGCTGTACATATATAAAGCAGAACATATGTATGTTTGTATCCATATATGTGGACTGATTTCAACGAAATTTAGCACACAACCAACAAATTTAATGAGTGTCAGCACTTTGGGGTTTATAAAGTCCTAGCTCCATGGGAGCAGAGATACTGACAAAATTTTTTTTTCATGTAGGCTGCAATACACGACAGATGTTTCAGCCTGCCATACCAAACCTGCTTTGCATGTCAGGGGATAGTAATGTTTTTCCAGAGAGAGGCTGGCAAGAGGGGATGTAATGTGAGAGGCGGCAGACTGAAGGAAGGACAGAGGGATACGGGGGGGTGAGGAAATAGATAAGAAGAGGCAGGCAGGAGGAGCTGGATAGGGAATGGGGGGCTGGTGCAGATGTTAGGGAGAGAGGGGCAGAAGGATGAGATGGGCAAACAGAGGAGGAGGAGTAGATGCACAGAGAGGGGAGGATGAGATAGATGGAGGAAGAGATCAACAGAGGGAGATAAGATGGACAGAAGGAGGGGAGGCAAGGGGAGACAGGTAGAGAGGAGGGAAGAGGAGATGGGCAAAGAGTTGGAGGAGCAGATGAGCAGAGAGGGGAAGGAGAGGGAAAAGAAGGGCAGAGAGGTGATGGGCAGACAGGGAGGTGAGAAGGAGATGGTCAGAGAGAGGGCAAGGAGCGGATGGACTAAGAAAGTGGGGGAGAAGGGCATGGGCAGGAAGAGGGGGAGGAGAAGATGGTCAGAGAGAGAGGAAAAGAAATGGTAGCGTAGAGAGAGGGGGAGGAGGTGATGGATAGGGAGAGTGGTGCAAGAGTGGATGGATAGAGAGAGGGGCCAGGAGGAGACAGCAAGAGAGGAGGGGAAGGACATAACAGAGGGGAGAGAAGAAGAAAAGTAGGAGGTGGTGCGAGAGGTGTCAAGAAAAAGATGGGTAGAGAGAGAAGTAAGGAGAAGATGGCCAGATAAGGGGGTGGGCAGTAAATGAATGGTGAAAAGGAATGAAGTGTATGAAGTGGAAGAGGAGAAAGGAGGAGATGAATAGGGAGAGATGGGGAACTGGAGGCAGATGTGGAAAGCAACATGTGGGAATGGATGGGAAGGGGGGACAGGTGAAGATGGACAGAGAGAGGGGAGGGATAAGGATGTGGACAGATAGTAAGAGAGGAGGAGGTGGGAAGAGAAATGGTGTGGAAGAGATGGATAGAGTGAGAAGGGGAAGGGGTAGATGGGCAGAGAGTAGAGGAAGAGATTGACAAAGAGAGAGGAGGATGAACTGAGCGAGAGGAGAAGAGAGGGGAGGATGGGATGTACAAAGGGAGAGGAGGAGATGGGCAGCATGGGGAGGAGGAGATGGATCAAGAGAGGTTGGAGGAAGATGTGTGTTTGTATGTGACATAAACATATGTGGGTGATACTAGGGGTATTTGGATAGTATATAAAATGTGGAGTCACATGGTGCAGCGTCCTCAGATCGCTGCCAAATGCTGAAAGCGGGCACTCCTTAACCCTTTCATGTTTGCTGGATCACACAAGTTCCACTAACTGTGGCCATTTTTTAAATCGTTGGGAAGCAAACTGCATACAGTATTTCTCCACAGGGCTGCCATATTCTGGCAGCTCTTCTGAGCTCGGGAAAACGTCTCGGCACTAGAATCTTCATTCTACGAAGGTTGTGATTCTTGCGGTGTGCCGTCGCATGAGTCTTCGCGCCATAGCCGCAATTTCTTGTGTCTCGAAATTGTTTTCGAAGTTTTCTTGCTACTAAAAATGTCTGGAGTAAGTCTACTCCTCCAAAAACTAATTTTACTTATGAATTTGTTTTTGAGCGTAGTAGAACGCAAGTGTCCCTAGCAACCATTGTGTGGCCCTATAGTGTCTTTATATTACTATATTACTGTACTTCTGGTTGAGATGAATACAGATTTTTTGTGTAACGTGTGCTAATAGATGCACAATATGTGGTTTACAACTAGTACCAATAATTTTCATTTCAGAAACTGCGAGACAGCAAAATCTTGGATTTTTTCTTTTCGCTTTTAGATAGTCCAGAAACTTAGGCATTGAAGCTGATGATGATGGTAATCAACAACAGATTCTTTCGTTTCGTCATCATCTACATACTCCAAACATACGTTAGAAATGTGGACAGACAATTTTATCACAAGGACTGACAACAATAATGCACATCCAGATTCGTTGACAGACGAATACATCACTGTTGCGTTTAAAGCTGAACTGAATTGCGAAAAAGATGATAAAACTGCTGATTCTGCAGATACAAATTGTGATGATGATGTAACACATTTTGAAGGACTAAATTTACCTTTCATGTCTGACCGAAAACTAACAATAATATTCACTTCGATATACAGTGAATTTGCGTAATTTGAAAAATTATTCGACAGCTCTATGATACTACAGATCTTCTTTCAAACAATTCTGTATACCAAACAAAAGAATAGTGCACAGTGGAGGGAACTGAAAGTTCAGGAAATAAAAGCTTTTCTGGCATGATCATAGAAATGGGTATTCATCAGTTACCTTGTAAGTGGGCTGTTTAGGTTTTCTCATTGGTAACGCCACATAGCGCTCTGTATGAAAAATCACTGGCTGTGCTGAGCGCAGTCTGTGGCTAGTTTGCATTGTTGTCTGCCATTGTAGTGTCGGGCAGCGGCAGCTGGATGCTAACAGCGTGTAGCGTTGGGCAGTTGGAGGTGAGCCGCCAGCAGTGGTGGACGTGGGGAGAGATGGCGGAGTTTTGAAATTTGTAAGAATTGGTGTCATGAACTGATATATATATTATGACTATTAAGGTAAATACATTGTTTGTACTCTATTAAAATCTTTCATTCGCTAACTATGCCTATCAGTAGTTAGTGCCTTCAGTAGTTTGAATATTTTATTTAGCTGGCAGTAGTGGTGCTCGTTGTATTGCAGTAGCTTGAGTAACGAAGATTTTTGTGAGGTAAGTGATTTGTGAAACGTATAGGTTAATGTTAGTCAGGGCCATTCTTTCGTAGGGATTTTTGAAAGTCAGATTGTGTTGCGCTAAAAATATTGTGTGTCAGATTAAGCACATTCATATACAATTTTTCAAAGGGGACGTTTCATATGTCGACCCTTAGCCAAGGATACCTCACTGGAATCTTCTGATTTTTTTCTTGTAGTTTGTGTAATTAGTGTAGCTTTTGTTTATTGCTAGCGCGTAATCATAGAGAGAATTTCCTTTGTAGTTGCAGTCTTTCATTGTTGTACAGTAAAACAGTTGTGGATGCATGTAGTTTTGCACAAAGTATTTCGCAGCTGCGCTTGCAATTAACTAGATATTATTTTCAGTGATATGTTAATGTGTTCTCTTATTTTTGCTTTTCAAATTGTGCTTTTTTTGTGTTGTCGTGTGAAATATTGTGACAATAATGGCGTGTGAAAAACGTAATACTAGGCTCCAAAGTAAACTGAGAAATGACAGTGAAGACGAAAGCAGTGTGTTAGCGCCACCATGTAATGAATTAACTAATGTTCAAAGTAGTAATTTGGTAATTGTGCATAGGGAAATGGAGCGGGTCGCAAATAATGGTGTAGGCAGTGAAACAATTAGTGAACAGGAAAGCGTTATCGATCGATCGGTCGGCAACAGTTCGCCTCAGGATTCCGAAATGACAGGACACAATGTTGCAAATACTGTACATTCAGGTTTTGCGTCCTCACCGTTTTCTCAAATAAGTCAAGACACATTTTCTGTTTTTCAAACTGCGAATATTGCCGGTGCAAATGCATTGCCGAATAGGACTAAGGAACATGTTTCAGACACCAGTGCACTGTTATTACAATTAATGCAACAAATGGGACAAAAGCTTCAAAAGTTAGACACAATGGAACAAAATCTTCAAAAGTTAGACACAGTGGAACAAAATCAGAGACAAACACAGCAAAAGTTGGACACAATGGAACAAAATCAGAGACAAACACAGCAAAAGCTTCAAAAGTTAGACACAGTGGAACATATGCTTGAACAAACACGTGAAGATTTAACTACTGAATTACATAAAATCGAATCGAAACGTCAAAAAGTCTGTAATGACGTAAAAACACAAATTTGTGAGCATTTCAAACCTATTTCTACGCGGCATGAAAATGCTTTACAGAATCATGAAGCAGCCATAAAAGAACTGCAAACAATTGTTCATGAAAATCATGAGACCTTGCAAGCTAAAATTGACTCAGTTGCATCCACCGATTCGGTTACGCAACTTGCAAGAACTCAGGAAAACGTAAAGGTCACAGTAGATTCGATTTCAACACAAATGGACACTCTGAAACTTGGTTCAGAAAAACACACTGAGGAAATGTGTTCACTATCGGAGAAAGTAGCCGAACTTTCAGATCAGTTCACTAACTTATCTACGAAGGTAGATGATGATCTGAATGACACAAAACCTGTAGCCTTCACTGACACTGAAGAGTATGAACAAATTAGGAAATTCAAACAGAATCAAAATCAAATCAACACACAGTACAAAAGAGAAATGCGGGAAGTACAAGATCAGTTGGCTCAAGTAATACAAGAATTACATATTTCAGAGGACACTCGCGCCCCAGTATGGGAAGAGGGACATAGCAATACAGAACAACCACAAAATAATAACACAGGGCATTTCGGAAATCATGAAAGTAATTAGCAAAGTACACCGAATTTTGAGATGGAACCGCCGAAACGACGTAACAATGACCGATATGCGACCCGCCGACACGATGATTTTGACTATAAGCTGTTCATTACTACACGTAAATTCAAAACATTTAAGAATTATGGCAACGACATTCATCCACAAGCGTGGCTCCATCAATTCTCTCATTGTTTTCCTCCCAACTGGTCACTAGAGCACAGCTTAGAATTTATGTGTGGCTATTTAGAGAATGAACCAGCTGTAAGAATGCGATCGGTCATTCACGATTGCCACAGTGAAGGAGAATTTTACCATGCCTTCCTCTCAGCATATTGGTCCCAAGCCACACAAGACCGAGTGAAACATAGCATCATAATGATGAAACATTTCGAACAATCTGAATTTTCCAGTCTTGTCAAATATTTTGAAGACATGTTACATAAGAATCAGTATCTTTCAAACCCATACAGCCCCTCAGAACTCATCCGCATTTGCTTAATCAAATTACCTGAACATTTACGACAGATTATTTTAGCAGGACGATGCAAAGACGACATTGAAGCTTTTCAGGGACTGTTACAAGAACTGGAAATTGACACTGACAATCGAACGCGAAAACAGGAACACAACAATTACAGGTCACACCTGTCACAATTCCGCGATGACAGAAATAATACACGACAAGGCTATTCGTACAACGTAAATCGTGACCAAAACGGACACCACCCATATGACAACCGTTGGCAGAGTAGTAATTATTACAGGGAAAGATCACCTCTCCGAGGTAATGACTATCACAGAGACAATCAGAGAAACAGACAATATGGGAACCAAAATAATTATTATCAAGGAAGACGGAATAACTTCAGACGCAACGGTCCAGCGCGCAGTTACGATTCAGGGAGAAATTCTCCACCACGTGACCGACAAGAAAGAAACTATGGAATCTACCGACATGACGACACACGATATGATCGTAACGGCAGACCTGAATTGCAGCAGAACTGGCGGGTTTTAAACAGAGCAGGGCCCCCTCGACAAGGTGAATTTGTAGAAGTTAGGTCTCCAAATCCCAATAACGACGCGCGCCAACAAAGAAACAGACAATGACTCGCACCGCAGGCAGCCGCGTGCTCCGGCTGGCTCAGAGAAAAATAACATAGACGCTAACCTTGAGCAAAATTCCAGTGTTCCTTACCGACGTAACCACATGATAATTGCTTTTCAGTTGACAGTCTGCATGCTAGGAAGAGTAAAGGTTTACACCACATTTCACATGTAAAACCGTTTATTGAAAGATAATCTGCTTTTTAACTTTGTCTTTGCCATAAAATTTTTCACTTCACGTTATTAGTATGCTTTGTCAGACTTAGAAACTGTTACTATGCAAGAATGTTTGAAGTTAAATATCCAGTTCTATCCAGTCTAGAAACTAGGGAACATTTTTGAAGAGAAATTACGAATGCATTCTTATAGTGAACAGACGACACAGTGTTGTATTTGTACATTCTTGCTTGTTAGTTGCACGATTACGTAACGACTATCAGACTTACATACTTAGAACATATACTGGTACTGCTAACGAGATTTTAATGCAACATTTTGGTTTACTTGAAAATAAATTCTGGATTTAAAGTTCTTTCTGTGAGATTAAAGATGACTTAGCATTTGGTTTCTTTGATAGCTACACGATTATATTACGACGCTACTAATATGTGACATGATTTACATTGTTGCTTTTGCGTTGTATTTGTTTTATATCTGCACAGTTTTTCTGTATTATTCTGGAAAGTAAAACATGTTTTAGTAGTAACGTTTGTGGTATAGCTACAATGAGACAGCCTTTTCTGTAGCACAACAATACGTTACAGTACAGTACTTAATTCATCACAGCAATAAGCGTAGTAATACGATATCTATACGCAAAGCATTTCACTTTTATTTATCATGAGGTAAGTACATTGACTTCTGCAGAACGTAGCTTTCGGAGGACAATAACTACGACACTTCCACAGAGATTGTCTTACAGCAAGACGCACATTTAGCGCTACAGGACACGCATTAAACTATTTATTTTTCAACATATTTGAATTACAAAGAAAGTTTTCCGAGATACATTTCATTCCATTGCTGTAATCTGTAACACCTGAGGATATAATTACATTAATCCTCAGGGGGGTACACGCTTACTTTGTGTACCATGTGTTTGGCAAGCACAAGGAGCCCTAGCTAATATGGTATTTGCTTATACAACTTTACACATCGGTACCGTATTTCTCTAACACATTAATTACACAGCTATCTGATCATTTAACTGGGATAGACAAACATTCATTTTACTACATCAGTGACACATGTTTACGTAATTACACTGTTGGATAACTTCACACTTAGGAAATTGTATTTTGTCTGTACTTTGTGAACTGTTCATATTTTTTCGGAACCATTGTGATACTATGAGAGCTTTGAATGACATATTTGGTATGGGATCATGATTTTTAAAGTACGTTTGAGATAGATGACACTTTTGACATGAGCAGAGAATTTTTTTAGGTTCTAAAATTATTGGAGGAAGCTACGACGATTTAGAGAGTTGACTGAGGTGTTATGATGTTATTATTACGATGACTATGTGTATTATGCTGTTGCGGTATGTTTATGATCAATAAGCTGATGCTATATGAGTTATTTGGTTATGCTACGTATCTGTTATGATGAAATATGAAGAAGTGTCGACGAATATATATATATATGTGTAATAAGGTAAGGAATAATGAATAGTGGTTAGGGACTCTGGTTTGTGAAAAAGATTGTTGGAAACCAAGAATCGTACTTTAAGAGTT
Source organism: Schistocerca gregaria (assembly GCF_023897955.1). NCBI lineage: Eukaryota > Metazoa > Arthropoda > Insecta > Orthoptera > Acrididae > Schistocerca > Schistocerca gregaria. Next base: position 600,044,218 of record NC_064924.1, on the reverse strand, counting down.
ATGAAATGTATGTAAATGCTTGAGTGTATTACAATGCCGACTAACATTTTTTGGACACTGTTATATCAATAGTATTTTATTTCTACAGATGTGTAACGCAAATTCTTGACCTGTGAAATTTTTTACATGAGACTGCCACTGTAGCGGAATCTGGTGTCGTAAATATTTCGTTAAGACAGTTAAGTGACCACCTGCACTATATGCGTCGTGGGCACCCAGCTGCGCGACAACCACCTGACAAAAGAAAGCCATTAGTGTGTGCCTTTCAGAGGCACAAGTAAAAAAAAAGGCCATTATCCTCTCTATTGACATTCCTTTGTAGAAAGCACCGCAAATACGACACGCTCATTACTGAGAAAGATACTTACATCTGACACCTGATTATAACAAACGTCTTTCTACGAGAGTTGAGAGAATTCTGCTAACTTATGAAATGTCACATGACTATTGAATGATATTTTTAAACTTTGTCCATAGTTGCTTATTTCATTTGATATCTGTTTTCCAGCTGTGTTGCATCATTGATTTTATAAAATAAAAGTAAATGCATTTGCTAATGTGAAAACTTTCTGTCAACAGATCTGTTAAATAATAATTAAATGATCCACATTCTTTAAAAAAAAAGGAGCACTTGGAAAGGAAAGAACAATAAGAAGGGACTAGTAACAGGAACTGCATACATAATTTTCTTTTCAAGTACTTGGTAATTTATTTAACAGAATAAGTTGTGGTGCACCACTTTAATTACATAGTCATTAAGATGTGATTATAACTTTCCCTTATCTGCATTGTTGTCTTTAGTGTACTATTTTTTCTGCTTGTGGGTTTGTCATGTTTAGGTATAAGTTATTACATTTATTGCTGCTTGCTATGCTTACTTGCATTTTTTATTCATTGCTGTTTGTGTTAATCGTTTTGTGCTGCTGCATTGCGTCGTCCCTTAGTTTAGCATCTGAGCTCAGTAGATTTTAAGGTAGCTTAAGAGGGGGTAAACTATATAAGAAACTAACTATGATGAATTGGAAGAGAAGCATTCAGAAGCTATATGAAAATGATTTGGCCAAAAAAAGTAGTGTATAGTGGAGAAAAACTATTTTTGAAAGAGGATGAGAAAAGTACAGAAAGCAGGTATAGATAGGACTTTTTGGAAATAATGAAGAACGAAGGGAGATCTCCAAGAAGTAAAGAAAGTTTTGTTTGCAAAATACTGCAGTAAAATAAACCCTGTCCTTTCTTTGTGTTATCCCACTATGTGTTTGTGTACCCTTGTGTATTTGTTTTCTTCCTGTCTCTGTGTACTGTTTCATAGAATTTTTTCTCTTATAATACTAAGCTACATTCACTATGATGAGGAATGCTGTTATCCTCAAATATAATTTGCATTAATAACATGTTATTTACTTCGTAAAGATGTTTACACATTATTTATTCTGTTTTGTTCTAATGCTAATGTGTGAAGTTGATGTTTCAAAAGTTATTCTGATCTTTTATGTATGTACTTATAATTTTTGTAACACTGATGTATTTGCTATTTCGATTCTTTTGTAAAGCGTGTACTACTGCAAATGTTATCTGTATTGTTATGTTCTTTAAAGATGTATTTTGTACCTTTGTTATTGTATTCTTATGTTATAAAATTGTAATTGACACCAGTTCATCAAATTAAGTAACTTGTAAATTACATTTCACTGCACACGCTTCTGTTGGTCATAGTATATGGACAATATGTGAGAAGTAGGGACTGATAGTGTTTGCACGTGTGTTAATAATTCAGTAAGGGACTCGATAACAGCATTGCTGGTTGTAAGGACATTTCAAAAACAATTTTTGTGAGTGCACAAGTGGTGGTTATGGACTTGCTATATTATCCGCAAGACTCTTCAATGGTGATTGTGCGCCTGCACAGTCAAACAGATGGCTGCTGGCCATCTCTACAAGGACTACAGTGGGTCTACACCTTAGATGACCCACCAATACCATTATTTCTAAAAGGACTGCAGTGGGTCTGCACCTCTGGTGGCCCACCAATAGTAATCTCTACCAGGACTACAGTGGGTCTGCTCTGTGATGACCTACCTACCAATAGTTTTCAACGTCGACTGACTCTGCTGTGGCCTATTACCTGTCTGCATGTCAAGAGTCAGCTCTGTCTTTCGTTGGAAGGACAACACTACTTCTTCAAGACTGCTTAGAAATCCACTACTTTCAAGTGCAATTTCTTTTATTGCTCAGACTTTGAAAAAAACACTGAAATTTTACTGTGATGAACGATCAGGACTGTCTTTATGGACTGTGAGAAAATTTTAGCTTCTGACCAACATTGTATCAATTAGTGCGTGCATTTGATATCTTTGTTATAGTAATTATGAAAAATTTTATCAAACCATTATTGGCCACTGCCCAAAACAATTTGTAAAATTTTTTTGTGGGGAGCATAGGGGCTATGTAAGTGGGCTGTTTAGGTTTTCTTATTGGTAACGCCACATAGCGCTCTGTATGAAAAATCACTGGCTGTGCTGAGCGCAGTCTGTGGCTAGTTTGCATTGTTGTCTGCCATTGTAGTGTCGGGCAGCGGCAGCTGGATGCTAACAGCGTGTAGCGTTGGGCAGTTGGAGGTGAGCCGCCAGCAGTGGTGGACGTGGGGAGAGAGATGGCGGAGTTTTGAAATTTGTAAGAATTGGTGTCATGAACTGATATATATATTATGACTATTAAGGTAAATACATTGTTTGTACTCTATTAAAATCTTTCATTCGCTAACTATGCCTATCAGTAGTTAGTGCCTTCAGTAGTTTGAATATTTTATTTAGCTGGCAGTAGTGGTGCTCGTTGTATTGCAGTAGCTTGAGTAACGAAGATTTTTGTGAGGTAAGTGATTTGTGAAACGTATAGGTTAATGTTAGTCAGGGCCATTCTTTCGTAGGGATTTTTGAAAGTCAGATTGCGTTGCGCTAAAAATATTGTGTGTCAGATTAAGCACATTCATATACAATTTTTCAAAGGGGACGTTTCATAACCTGAAGCACAAGATGTTACAAAATTTGGTGCCTCTCTGAGTCAAACACAGGTTTCATTTCAAATTTTTGAGTTTGCACTGGTATGTCTGTTGTTAATAGAGTGGAATCCAAAGACAAGAATAGTGAAAGGACTCTGCAAACCATTTTTAATTCCAATAGAACTTGTTTTTGACAACTGAATTGAGAAAACAGAGACTTTATAGCTGTGGTACCGTCAGAGGGAACAGGAAAGGGTTACCTGAATTTTTGGAGAGTAAATTACCCCTTCTAAGCTGTGGAGAGTTCATGTTTGCTGCCAAATCTGTGTTGCTGCTGTTAAGTGGCAAGCTGGTCGTAGGTTGTGTTCCAAAAATGAACAGCATAGAGACAGAAGTGACGACACTTTCTGCAGGACCTGACCATCATTTTGCAGGACAATGCTCAAGCACGTGCAGTGCAAGCTGTTACTGATTTGTTTGACTGATGGGGCTGCTGACTGCTATACCACCTACTGCACTGCCCTGACGTAAGTCCTCGTGATTTCAACTCGATTTCTAAACTGAAGGAAACACTTCACCGCATTCGCTTCAGAACTGCTACTAAATCGTCTGGCAATACACAGCGCCCCTCGAACTGTCAACACAACTGGCACTGCGAAGAGTATCCTACGACTTCTACTTCGCTGGCAACGGGTTATACACAATGCTGGTGACTACTTTGAATGTCAGTAAAACTTTGAAACTCGTATCTATTTTGTACGAGCTGTAAATGAATTGTTGCCACTGTTGAAGTTCCAACCCTCGTACACGGCTGAAGCAATGGTGTTCAGATTCTCTACCCCAATATGGCGTATGACAACCTTACACAGAGTTGCAGAAGAGTTGCGATCAAATTACTCTGATCTGGACAAATTAATTTTATGTGGTAAGAAAATCCGTATGAGAAAGCTTCACTACGGGTGTAGAAAGAAGCACCTCCCCTGCCCCTCTCCTTTAAGCCTGTTTTTACATGGTGCGGTTCTTGGCTTAATGCTGCTATTACTGCAACAACTACACCAACACTGTGGCAATCTCTTGTGAGCTTGATAGCTATGAATCAAGTTCTATCAAAACTGTGAAAGAAGTCCTTACAGATACCGTGTGTGGAAACTTGGCATACATCAGTGCCAAATCTTCATTGGTATCAAAAGTCATCACACGACTGGAAGCTACTGATACTCAATTGTGTGAGGCCTTGGATATTGTGCAATGTGTGCAGAATGGGTTGGGTCAAGCTCGTTGCCATGTGACTAATAAAGTGAAAAACAAACTGCAAAGTGTTCTCCAGCGAAATCCTGGATATTAACATAACATTTGAAGACAATGAAACAAATCTGGTCTGAAGTGACCTTGCCACCTTCTGTGACATCCTGTGATGTGGAAAGGAGCTTTTCCAGTTTCAAAACTATCCTCAGCGACAGCCGTATATCTTTGAAAAGGAAAACCTGAAAGTGCACATTGTGAGCCATGCAGCCCTGCAGAAACTGAAGACTGTCAGGACACGTTAAATGGAATACTTCAAACAAATGATGTGTCGTAGCAAAAACCTGGTTTTATTGTTTGGACAGTTGTAATTGTTTTTGCTGTACTCCATATATTCTTCAGACACATGCAGAGATTTCAAAAATTAATGCTAGTTAGTTTCAACGCGGCAAAAACTGAGATATTTCAGAGGTGAATTTTATGCTACATGGTACATAAAAAGCCAATAAAGTTTTTATATAAATTGTAAAGTCATATTTTACTTTTCAATTTCATATTTATGTAAGTTTCACGTCATCAGTGTTTTCATATTTAGCTGTTTCTAGCTCACTAAAATCCAGGCCCTAATAATGATACATCCTGCACTTGGGTGCTCTGGCGCCCATCCGAGCTTGGAGCCGCCAAACAAACGCGTCTGTCGCTTGGGCCTTCAATGGGCCCTGATTGTGAGAACGTTAGGTCAATGTAAATAATTGTTTATCAGTGAAAAATTTTAAGGAAATGTAGAAACAATGAGGTTCAGACAGGTCAAGGTCTTCAAGAAACACTCTGTTAGTGCAGGAGGCCACAAGTATGGCTGTAGCTTCTGAAGTAGGGCCCACACGTTATGCAGAATGCAATAATAATAATAATAATAATAATAATAATAATAATAGCTGTTGAGATATGTATTTATGTAAAACCTTGATTTCAGCAAAATGGAAGGACTGAAATTCCATTTTATAAGTAATTAATGTAGCATCTAGGAAGCAGTGTCAACACAGTAATTTGGGAATTAACTGAGAAATGTTATTTCTCTGAACATAGTTACGAAATAAAGTGAGTGTTAAGAGCATTTGGCGTCTTAACATGTGACAATTGTTTAGCCCGTCTGCCATTTCACTCTGCCACGAATACGCAAAGCCTCTGGAAAAGAGAGGAGCAATGTCTGTTTTGTTTATTCATCTGCGCAAAGCCCACTTCGTTCCCATATTTCCCTGTATGTCCACATGTGTGAGCGGATGATTGCTTGAGTATATTTTGAAGTTTAAGTTGACACATTTCTGTCAGTGTTTCCTCCGTGACTGCATTACTTTCATAAAATAAAGAACAGCCGCCTTCAGTCACAGTCGTTGTTTTGTTTCAATTCATGATGCATTTCCATCTCTGGGGGCTCATCTTTATGGACTTTGACAATCTACATCGATTGTTTTTCCAGATTTAGGTTAATTCTGGTCCTGGTAAGATACAATTGTATATTACAAAGTGCACACTTTGTGAATATAAGTTTATAATTTGTAGAAATGCAGCACCTTTACATTAGAAATTCTTTGACTGTGCTGTAGAACGAGAAAAGCATTTGTGCATACAGTGAAGTTTACTCGCACTGTGCTTCAAAAACTATGTATCCACCAATGGAAACAGTTATTTTTCGATTTGTATTAGATTTGTAAACTTATATTCACAATGTACGTGCCTTTCAATACACCGCTGGAATCTTACCAGTACCACTATTAATCTAAATCTAGAAAAATAATCGATGCAGACTGCTTCAAAGTACCTGAAGATCAGCCCCCAGGACTCGAAATGCACTGTGCATTGAAATAAAATAACGGTTGTGACTGAAGGACGATGTTCTTTTTTTAAAGTTGCCTTCTCACGGCCAGAGATCATTGAGACAAGGGCCTGCACTGCCGACTTAATTTACTTGTAGGATGCCGTGGAAAAGAGAGACTTTGTCGAACAGTGGCAGGGTGATAGTCAGGTCAGTGCACTAAAGAAGGTAGTTTGCGCCCCTCTCCTGGTCTAAAGGGAAGTTCCCCCTATCACTGGTCACTGGGAGGCTAGTCACAGCTTGCGCGCCATACGGCACTATGTTACTGGCGTCTGGATTGTAACTATTGGTTGTTAGTACTCGTAAACCACTAGCAGATGCACAGAGGCATCTGTATGGAATCATTTATGGGAAGCTTAGTTGCAGAATCCCGATGTTTATAGAATGATGTTCATTTTGAAACCCATAAATGCCTACTGATGATGTGTAGAGAAGTGAACGGCCCATGTTGAATTAATAAATTTTTAATTGATTTCTGTATCTACCAATATTCTAAAGTACCTCAAGCTGCTTCTCCTTAATCCCTAGCCATTACATAAAAGTTTCTGTCTGATGTTAGAGGAAGATTAATACTTTTGCTTTCAGCCATTATGTTTAGGTAGACGTTTCACAGTCTCATTTTTTACCTATATATTTGCTTCCTTCTGCATGGTTGTCTGAAGTTGAGTGGGATACTTTTTCTAATAGTAGCTCTGCGAGAGGTGTTTCTTTTCCCATAGAACTGAACTATTCATAATGCATAAATTAAGATTGATTTTAGAGGATGGTTCCCATGTGGGGTTGCTGGTCCCTCATCTGGCGCCTCCCTAAGTCGCAGATATGGGAACGTACTGCAGATATGGAGGGTACCAGGGAAATACAATACCTGGGGCAGACCAAAACCAGCAGGAATGAGGACCAATGGATTGGAAGAAAAGCAGAGGACCCCCAACGACCAACTGCTGCCCTGCAGTCAGTAGAGTGATCTACAAAGGCTAAGGATGTTCCCCTGAAAATGGAACCAACTACAGAGCGAGCTGTAAGAGGCAACCCCTCAAATGCAAATGCTAACAAAGGAATAAGCAGGACAGATATTTTGATGACGACCCTAGCATACAAAAAAAGGGTAAGAGATATGTACATAGGAACATTGTAGGGTTCGGAGCCTATACCAAGCTGGAGTCCTACGTCAGCTGCTAACGCAAGTAAACAACTGCGGTATAAAACTATTGGCTCTCCAGGAAATTAGGTGGAAGGGAAATTGTGGGGCGGCGGGTGGAATAATTGTAAATGTTCTTATTATTTATTTAATGCTGTTGTTTGCTGTTCTCAACACTGGCTCTCTAACTACAATATTGGCAACCATAAAGTGATTAGCAAAACGTGAAGCCTGTAATTAGAATTCCTAGTGCCCACTTCATCTGAGAAATACATTTAAAGCTACAGCTTATAGCTCTGAGGAATTAGGAAATTGTCTGGGATTCATAATCAAAAACCATTCTCTCTAAAATGTTCACTATATTCTGAAAGTCACAGACCAAAAAGAATCCACACAATCCAACTACCAGAGCAGTTCAGAGTCTAATGCGCTGATGCAACTATAGCTGTTTAAATTAAATGTTTAAGTGAATGCTCGCCATAATTTGATGATAATGTTCATTAAAAGCCACGCTAAATAATGATAGAACGTCTGTCCCGTGGCAGCACGTGAAAATACGACATACACAAACTGAAGATAGATCATTAAAGTCATCCCAGAATTAACACTTCACTCGAAAACGATTTCATGGTTATGTGTATCCCGAGTAACTTATTACGGCATCCGAGGCTGTTTATATTAATGATACCGACGCGACGCGACTCCTGGCACAGGTGGTGCGCTGATCAGCGTCTGGAGAGAACTGGGGCCTTCCTCTCTCGCGCAGCGTTTTTACACATAAAGCCGCAGTGCGGACGGCTAAGGGAATGCCTGATCAAATCTGCTCTCCCGACTAGTAATGGGCTGGGCTAGTAATGCACCACTTTAAGTTATCGAATAAATCATTGCTTCCTTTGCTGATGGACGATGAAACTCTTAATTTAAATGTGCAATCAGCACACAGGTAACTAATAATGATAAAAGTCTGACGTGGCTAAGTCAAATATTTTGGGCGAGATAATTAATTTAATTACACTACACACAGTAGACGAGCTCTGAACTTGCCCCTTGGAGATACGCTATCGCTATAGTTTTATAGTTATTCTGTTGAAACTACTCACATTTTTCTGATTATAGCAGATCTCCCTTCTACTTAAATTTAAACATCCTAGCTTTATTTATTCGCCTACTTAAGCTATCTTGCTTCCTTAATTTCTTAGACAAAAACCAGAAAATCATGAATTTCAACTAAAATTTTAGTTTGTGAGATCCAGAATACTGTTTCTACTAAATTATTATGCAAAAGGAATCTAAATATAAATTTTTAAGTTTCTAGCTCTTTTCTGCTGCGCCAATGATTTTTACAGAAAAACATCCAAATTTTGAAAATGGTTAAAGTTATTGAACTGATATCCAACACATATTGATTTTGTATTACTGCTGACATGCTAGAAACGTTTCAGGTTATTTACTTGATTTTTAAAGTACTGCGCAACATTTATGACGTCACAACTAGTTACAGCGGACTGGCTGGCACACAATGGAAAGACTGATGTGAATTTTATAAGGCATGAGTGGGCTGCTTCCCTACAAAATGACATAATGGACTCAGGAAATTTCACAATCTTCCATAGCGGCGAAAGGACGAATACCTTTGGCACAAGCTTTTTGGTCACTAAAGGACTGAAACATGCAGTAATGTGCTTTGAACCAATCAATGAATGGATGTCCATATTAAGATTAAGGGGAAAATTTTTCAACATAACAATTATAAATGTACATGCACCCACAGAGGAGGCAAATAAACAACAGAAGGATGAGGTTTATAGGAAAGTAGAGCAGTTGTATGATCAGGCTCCTAAACATGATGTTAAGATATTAATAGGAGACTCCATGAAATATCAAATGACAATTGCATTAACGATATAGATTTTTCTATAAGTAAAAACACGACTGTAAGTAGTACATGGTTTCAACACAAAGAAACATTGATGTCACTAGATGGACAAACTAGAAATCAGATAGACAGGAGGCACAGATCAGACATAATGGATGGTAGGAGCCAACGTGGAGCTGACTGCAATTCAGACCATCATCTAGTGAGAATTAACTACAGGCAAAGGATCTCACTATTGAGTAAACAAAAAAGCCACAAACAGAAAAGTTTTGACATTATGTTTAAGTAGATGTTTCACAGTCTCATTTTTATCTATATATTTGCTTCCTTCAGCATGGTTGTCTGAACGGCCCAATGTACGATCAAGAAGGTTGGCGTATCTGTACGAATTCAGAATTAGAACAACTTTTTGAAGAACCTGAGATTGTCACTACTATTAAAATATGAAGACTGCTATGGGCAGGATGCGTGGTCAGAATGGAGGAAGACAGAACATGTAAGAAGATTTTTATGGCAAGGCTGGAGGTAGACGACGGAAAGAACGTCCTATAAAGAGATGGATGGATGCAATTGAAGAAGATATGAAAAAGCTGGGTGGCAGAGGATGGAGATGGAAAGCCATGGACCGGATAGAATGGCAGGATATTATGATGCAGGCCAAGGCCCTCCAAAGGCTGTAGAGCTGAGAAGTAGTTGTAGTAGTTTATAGGATGATTAATCTTTTTTGCCTGCAGCTACTGATGACTCGTCTTTTGTATTCACTGTCATATCATTCTACAGTTAACTTCATCATCTTTTTCATATGTTGGTTGTTAGAGAAAAACAGGCTGTTCAAACGAAAGATTATAATGTGTAGAGTCATACATGGTGGAAATTCCCATCATCTTAACATTTCTGGATTTTCTTGGACATACAGCAAATTTGGCCTTCGGACTACATCTTGAACCTTCCACTCCCTTGCCTCTCCCGATATGCTATCAGAGCAAATGAATCAGTATATGTGGTAGAAATTTTCATTCTTTTTTAACATTTCTCTATTTTCTTGAATATAGAGCAAATTATTCAGCCCTCAGTTACCACGTGTGCTGCCCCCCTCCCCCTTCCTGTTATGTTACTGCAACTAAATGATATTGCTTAAAGTGTAGATCACGAAGTGCTGAACTGGTTGAATCCTTACATGTATGTCGTATTCTTCACAATTTTAATTTTTTAAATTTATTTGAGTTAGTGAGATTTTCATCTGCCATCCCACCACATGCCCCGAGGCCTAACGTATCGGACCTGTTCTGTCAATCGTTTTACATGTGTATTATAATGAGCAAAAGGATTACCTATTCATATGGGAAATTTCTTCAGTTGCTGATTCAGGTTTTTTTTCCCCTTTTGGGTGTTGAATGTGGAAATACCATTGCAGTCTTGATGCACGTCCCTGTCACTAGCGATTGATCTCTGGTATTTGGAATAGGAGTAGATTGCAAGGTAGTTAGTGTAAGTTTTTCGAATGTGGATACAGGCGAATGATTTAACTGTTTTCTGCCTTTTTCTTATCATAGTTCCTTACTTTCCAAAAGCTGGATTGTGATAGCTTACGTGTTTCCATTTATCTTTCTAATATATTTAATGTAAGTGTTTCTGTATAGAATCATTTATGGGAAGCTTAATTGCAGAATCTCGATGTTTATAGAATGATGTTTATTTTGAAACCCAAGAATGCCTAATAATGATGTGTAGAGAAGTGAACTGCCCCTGTTGAATTAATGAATTTTTAATTGATTCCTAAATCTACCAATATTCTAAAGTACCTCAAACTGCACCCCCTTAATCCCTAGCCATTACATAATCTTTTCAGTCGCAATGATGTACGCGACTCCTTGTGGCGTACCGATATTGAGAGAGAGAGAGAGAGAGAGAGAGAGGGAGAGAGAGAGAGAGAAAGTAAATGGTTACGGAGCAAGTTGACACATTCCAAAATCAGCCGCTGTTTGTACGTCACCTTCCCTCTCCTCACATGCCCGTCGAGAAGTTAATCTCTTTCATCCGAATTATCCGTCGCACATAGTAAAAAATAATACAACTTTGATTTATGAGCCGGTTCTGTTAAACGAACCTATGCTGGGCTGTGAATCTGACTGAGACTGCCATACACATGGTCCAAGATGACCGAGGAAGTCAGATACTATCAGATACTGTCCCCAGCAGCTATTTAAGATCGGGGTCCAAACGAAGTTTCATCAAAAGAGAAACAACCAAACCTTTTAAAATACCACCATCCAAAGTTATAGAATAATGCTTACAAAAACATTGAGAAGTTAAAGTGTGATTTAGATTCTAAGCAGCGGACCTAATGAAGACCACCAATAAATAAATAAATAAAATATTACATTTCCTGAAGGAAGCATGGAATTATTCAATAACTTTAAGATCGAGGCTCGTCAGACCTGCCTGCGAGATGAGATATAAACACTGCTACTGATAAGTCAGGAACAAGGAGGACAAGAGAACAAAGGCTGCAGTCGTGGAACATCTCAAGGAAAACTGCCGTTGTTACATCAGATGGTGATAAGATAGACGCACTTGGAGGCGCAACACGCCACCAGCTACAAGGTCAGTAAAGATAGTACCCAGCTGATTTACATGTGTGTGCGGGAGGAAAGTAACCGTGATCTTGTTGAAATCAGGGCCATAATATTCGCCTGAATTAGACTATGGAAATCAGGGTTACCAGAGGTTTATTACAAAGTCGCTGCTCCCGTATGTGAATCTGTACAGATGTTTATGAAGGCAGCAGCGCGCTGGATGAATGGTCCGAATGAATCCCAACTCGAGAGATGAACAGTTCGATTTAGAACGAAGAAGTACTAATAAGATTGCAGGGAGATGGCGTACACATAGGTCCATGGTGCCCTCACTTCCAGTAGCCTTCTGTCGAGAATGAGTAGTAATCAAGCAGCTAATAATCATTATAGTTTGTATTTAAAGTCAATTTTGTTGTGTATTAAACTCTTCACACCACTGTAAGCGACGAAAAATGTTTATAGCAGTATAGCTCATTCCTATCTGTGCCACACTAACACTGGGTTATGGATACCTGTCATTTCTCCTTCAAATATTACTGTTCCCTCCGAACTGTGATTAACTGTTGACAAAAACTTGAAAGGGAATAATTGTACTCTGAGGCGTCAGTCAGCCTGTTTATTTAACGAGCTACCTACGAGTACAACAGATTCTAGAGTGGACACGCTATACTTATTGAAAGCTTTGTGCGGTAAACACCTGTACATCCAATGACGAGTAACCCTAGAATATGATGCCATAAGACATTAATGAACTAAAATGGGAAAAGTAAATAACCTTTTTTTGATATTTTCATCTCCAAACTTTGATATTATCCATAAATCAAAAGCTACAGAGCTTAGTCATTTCAGATCTGTAGCATGCAACTTCCGGTTCAGGTTCTTACCAGTATGAACACCCAATAATTTGGAATATTCTCTTTCATTTATTGATTTATCTCCACCTATTATTTCTAATGGAGTGCTCAGGCCTTCCGCAGTATGGAATTAAATGTATTGTGTTTTATCTGACATCAGTTACAGTCTATTTGTCATAGGTGTAGGAACACTGTCAGTGAACACTCGAAGTGTGGGAAGAGGTTTCTTGGTCTTCCGGCCTGAGTTACACGTCGATACATGCAGCAGTACGCAACAAATTCACATTAATCGATACATCCTGTTTGCCAATAGGACTATATTCAGTCAGGTCGTAGGAATATTCTCATGTTAGAGAAAACGACGCCTCTGGTAGGTGTCCTATCATCTGTTACGGAAGGACAGTATAAAAATTTATTTCTCCATCTTGTGTATCTGTTTCTTCCGCTGTGGCTCACCACTTGTAAGCTGTACCTTCAGTATAACAATGCACCTTCTCGTTGTTCTGCAGTTGAGGGAAGAATGACTTAGAACAAATTCCTTGAGCTGTGATAGGGGGCTGAGCAGTCACGGTTCTGTATGATTCCATATCATATTCTGTCTCTCAAGGAGTCTGTGCCAATTTGCAATGCAGATTAACTTGGGGGGGGGGGGGAGGGAGAGAAGGGAGTGTAGTTAAGGTGTGGAGGGGGCTAAGGTGGGGAGGGGGATGTTGTTCACTGCTGGGTAAGTGTTTTGTAATTCAGTTGCTCACGTGTGCATTACGTTCACGCGGACGCCAAAAACAACATATTCATTTACGTGCATTGATACTGTGTTGCGCCAGTACCCCTCTGTGCAGGCTTAGCAACCCATGGAGAAGTGGGCAAGGGAACTGTCTGTGAAATCCTGCTGCTGGAGCTGAAATACTACTAACACAGCATGGTACAACGCCCCAGTTCGCCATAGTGGTGTGCTGAATTTCCTCATGCAGTGGCCCAACACTGCACTGTTTTGGTCACCTCTGTGACTGAAGGGCTACGTCGTTACAACAAAGCTGGATAGTGCAGCTACAAATACTCGCCAGTCAGACCCTAATAATACCTCGACTATGCAGACGTCGAGAAATACTTCGTGCCAGTTGTCAGTCCCACGTGGGCCAATCAGTTTTTGACTAGGTCTAGCCACATCCTCTGCTCGCTATTGGTGTACAGGCCACTGATAGACTGGAAGGAAGTGGGGCTCAAGGCGGTGGCACCAAGAAGGAACCTCCTCCAACGTGACTCCCTACAGTCCCTTCAGCTGCCCATTCACAGGCCGAATGGTCACCCAAACCCCCTGCTGAGCAGGTCTGCCCCAACACGTTTGTCTTTGCGGGGGATGATTCTTTAGCAGTAAGGTTCATGGTTCAGGTCCATCGGATCCACTGGCAAAATGCTATGTGCTAGCCCTGACCGTTACTTACCACTCCACAATTCGACCTTTTCCCTTTTGTTTTGGCATGGTGAAAGTTACCATGCAACTGGGCACAAGTAGTGTCTGCCACACGGTCAGTCAGATGGATCGGCGACCTATTTAAGAAGCGGGAGGGCAGTGGCGGAAGGGGGGGGGGGGGGGGTAGGTCGACAGGCTCGTCAGCCTGTGAATGGGCAGCTTTAGCATCTCCAAGGGGCCCTGGGCACAGCTCCTGCACACCAGCACATCACGCGCCTGATGGACTGATGGGAACAGCAGGGTTGTTCAGCACACACTCCTTCTGGACACTTGACGCCACTCTTGTGTCTGAAAGGCCACCCCAGCCACTGCCACTTCACTGAGGCAACACTCAGCCGCCCTGCATACTCACACTCCCATTGGCCAAGCATGATGCCTTGTGCTATTCTGAGGTAGCAACTGCTGCCTGGGTGTTTATGCATGCCAACGAGACCTCACCATCAACATCTGTATGAGTGTGTTACTGAATAAATAATGTACCCAATAATTGAGCTCTTTTGATTGCATGACCATCAGGGAATTGATGGTATGCAACCCATGGCTTATGGTCTTGCACTCGTCATTCTGAGACAATCGTCCAGCCATTTAATGGTGCCTGCTCCCCAGACACAATTACAACCCCTATAAAAACGAAGTATCAGTATGGTGTCAGACGCTTCATTTGTTTAGCTAAAATCTTCCGATGATGATTAGTCTTCTGGTGGTTTTATTTTTTGTTTGTCAGCACAGATCATTAGACCTATAATACAGGTACTGCAACTGATGATGTGACGTAAATGTTGGTAATTCACTGTCAACAAGGATGCACTATCTAAATTACATTCAAAATTTTTGTATTATTGGATCTAGTATTTGGTAACATGGGATCACACTTTTTCAGGGTCTGTTTCTCCCTCCCCTCTTCCCCCCTCCCCCCCCCCCAACAAAAAATCTAACTTCCCATCACCCCACATCGTTTTAGGATATTCCCAAGAAACTGCACTACAGAGAAATACTACACTTGAAAATTATTCTCCAACAATTTGAGAAGAACAAGATTAATGCAACTGATTTAAGAACTGTAATCGTAACAGAATGAGAACATCGAGTAGCTTAACACTAAAACTGGTGACAGCTAAGAAGATGAAGTTAACGAACTCTGCTACCTTCGAAGCAAAATAGTCCATGACGGACAAAGCAAGGAGGACATAAAAAGCAGACTAGAACAGGCAAAGAGGACATTTCTGGTCAAAAGAAGTCTACTAATATCAAACATAGATCTTAATTTTTGGAAGAAATTCCATAGAATGTACTTTTGGTGCACAGTGTCATGTGGTAACGCATCATGGACTGTGAGAAAGCTGGAACAAAAGAGAATCAAAGCGTTTGAAATGTGGTGTTACATTAGAATGTTGAAAATTATGTGGACTGATAAGGTAAGAAATATGAAGATTCTCCGCAGAATTAGCTAAGACAGGTACATATGGGAAACTTTGACAAGAAGAACGGACAGGATGATAAGACATGTGTTAAGGCATCAGGGATTACCCTCCAATATACTGGAGGGAGCTGTAGAGCATAAAAACTGCAGAGGAAGACTGAGACTGGAATACACCCAACAAATACACTACTGGCCATTAAAATTGCTACACCACGAAGATGACGTGCTACAGATGCGAAATTTAACCGTCAGGAAGAAGATGCTGTGATATGCAAATGATTAGCTTTTCAGAGCATTCACACAAGGTTGGCGCCGGTGGCGACACCTACAACGTGCTGACATGAGGAAAGTTTCCTATCGATTTCTCATACACAACAGCAGTTGACGGGCGTTGCCTGGTGAAACGTTGTTGTGATTCTTCGTGTAAGGAGGAGAAATGCGTACTATCACGTTTCCGACTTTCATAGAGGTCGGATTCTAGCCTATCGCGATTGCGGTTTATCGTATCGCGACATTGCTGCTCGCGTTGGACGAGATCCAACGACTGTTAGCAGAATATGGAAACGGTAGGTTCAGGAGGGTAGTACCGAACGCCGTGCTGGATCCCGACGGCCTCGTATCACTAGCAGTCGAGATGACAGGCATCTTATCCGCATGGCTGTAACGGATCGTGCAGGCACGTCTAGATCTCTGAGTCAACAGATGGGGACGTTTGCAAGTCAACAACCATATGCACGAACAGTTCGACGACGTTTGCAGCAGCATGGACTATCAGCTCGGAGACCGTGGCTGCGGTTACCCTTGACACTGCATCACAGACAGGAGCGCCTGCGATGGTATACTCACCGACGAACATGGGTGCACGAATGGTAAAACGTAATTTTTTCGGATGAATCCAGGTTCTGCATACAGCATCATGATGGTCGCATTGTGAGAATTTTGAACAAGCGTCATAAGGAAGTTTAACAACTTCATTAGATGAAGAAAGTGCAACATTAGTGTGAACTCCAGCTTACATGGCAATCATAACTGACCAGCTAACTGTTAGACAACGGTATATCTCATACAGTAATTAGGGGGTAACTATCGTTCATATATCGGTAGAGTCTTAACCTAATGTCTCACTCGAAGAAAGACTGTATAACGAATTCTGTATTCCAAGACTTCAAGAATCATCACACACCTGCATTTGCTTCTCACGGAGACTGGTGAAGACAGCTACGTTTGTCATCTTAGTTGAGGACAATCTTAACACAAACTTATTGAAAGAATCCTGTAATTACAACTACAATAGTACAATTAATGTAATTTGGTTCATGATAGACATCTGCAGACTGCCCGCAAGTACTACTCGATGAATGACTGTGAAAGTCAGTTTATTTCCTCGTGCCTCCACGAACCTATCTTGCCTAGGATTTTTAGTGACTCATGAAGCGTCGTTGAATACGTGTTGCCTAAAAATGGCCCCATAAAAGACATGACTAAAGCATGAGTGCCTGGTCTCATAGCGGCGTGCTGCCTGATTGTTGCTTGGGCGATCAGTGTGACCACGCAATCTGCTAGTGGTCAGCACTTGTAACTTCCTGTGCGCAGCAAAAAAGGAGCGAAAATGGATTGGCCAAGCGATAGTTCCGAGATTTTATATAGGAACACACACACACAAGTTCAAAGTGACATACTTTATCCCACATTATTACCTAAGTCAAGGTTGCCAGCCAGGAAACGATTTCCGTATATCGGAAATTTCAGATATTCTACCCGCTGTTAAAAGCCGCGGTATTCGACATGAACCCTGTCATCATTGTGTTGTTTCCCAAAGCGGATGACTCTGGCTGAGGCAGCATTCTTCTTCATACGATGGCTCGTGTGATGCCTGATGGCTTGGGAAAGAAACCAAAATGATCCTTTGTAATATAGATCTTCATATATGACTGAAATTCAACGTGATTTAAATTTCAAAAGAAGATCACTATTTTGGCATAACAAAATGTACCTGTATGTATGTCTGGACAAGCTAAAATACAGGATGCAATGCAGTAATCGAACACCAGTTCAGAAATATCAACGGTAAATCCTAAGAAGTTTTCGTATTGTCTTTGTCATTGTTTCAAGAGCCTCTCCATACTCGGGACATACCTTCGGTGTCCTTGTGATCCCTTGTGTTGTTCATGGTTGTTAACGAATTACTGAACTGAGGAGCGAGTGTAGAGAGGTAAAAAGGAAAACCATTATCAGTAGCGACAGTTCAGAGTACATTTAAGGATACACGTTACTTATAGCGAAGGATTTATCTTGTCTCGAGCTGTGTCGTCACAAGATGCGCAGTAGCGTAAGGACCGCAGCACGGTGATTGCGTAGCCTGTCATACTCTCGGATGCACTGTGAATAACATCTTGAAGTCAGCTGACAAAGATCACACTTTCTGCACAACTTCGGAGATGTTGTACCCTATGCACAATCTGGTCGCGATCAAATGTAATTATACCGCGAGTTTTGCTAATATAGCAATTGAAAGTCACGCTGAAGGCAAAGACCTGAGAGCATCCCAATAACATGACGCGCCGAACATACCGCAGCCATCCAACCGTCTAATCAGATTCTAGGGCCTGGAGGGAGGAGTTAGTGATGGGACAACCGACTGGTTTTAGCAGCCGATTGTTTTTTTGTTCAGGCGGTGTTTTCAGTGGAATCGAACAATTAAACTAATCTCTGCGGCCACGTCAGCTATATGGATTTTTTCACTCACTCTCCGGGTTTGAGTGGTTTCACTTAATCTGAGACAATCGACTGACACAAGTCTCACAGTTACGGCAATCATATGAATGCTTTCGGTCCGTCTTCCGGTT
Source organism: Schistocerca gregaria (assembly GCF_023897955.1). Classification (NCBI taxonomy): domain Eukaryota; kingdom Metazoa; phylum Arthropoda; class Insecta; order Orthoptera; family Acrididae; genus Schistocerca; species Schistocerca gregaria. The sequence goes on along the minus strand of NC_064924.1, from coordinate 600,025,927 downwards.
TCAGCGACTTTATTTACACATTCTTTCCGGTTATACAGGGTTGCCAACGTTTTTCAAATACAAATAACGTATGTTATTTCAAAGAGAGGCGAAAAAAAGCAAATTTTTCAAAATATGATGTATTTTCAAAATGTGTGTATTAATTTACTTAATTTACAACGTTTTCATATTTCTGGCGTTATATATAGAATTTTTGTCGGTTTTAAAAAGTCGATAACTGGTACATTACATAACACCACATCCAACAGTCAAAGGCCGTGCAGACCATGAGCTACTTCCTCAAACTGCCTCCACCCATTTCTGTTTTGTGTTCTGTTCCACCAGGTGTCTTCTCGTCCTGTGGAGCCTCTAGTATTTGCTTTCCACTCAAATGATCTCTTCGCCTCTCTTTCTTATGGCATAAGGACTACTTGGTCTGCCCACTGGATTCTTTTGCTCTTCATATTCTGTATTACTGTTGGTTGTTGCATCAAGAGATGGATTCCCTCATTCTCCCTCTTTCTCCTTTCTCCTTTATCTAAGATTGGTTCCCATATCTTCCTCATTGCTCTTCTTTCAAATATTAATAGTTATTCCTTTTCGCGTTTTGTCGTGCTCCAGGTTTCTGAATTGTACATGACTGCTGAGCATATCACTGTGTTATAGATTCTCATCTTAGTATTCACTAGTATTGATTTTGATCTAAGCGTCTCCCTGAGGAAATACATGCATTTCATTCCCAATGCTATTCTTTGCTTGATGTCTATTTCTATGCTGTCCGAAGTATTTGGGCTGGTGAACTCTCTTGAATCTCAGGCCATCTATCTCAAGAAATTGTTGCTGTTCTCGTCTTCTTCCTAATTGCATGAACTGCCTTTTGTCTTGTTGCACCTTTAGCCCAACCTTGCGTGCGTAGTTGTCCATTTTCTGGTATATTTCTTACAATTGATGGATTGATTCACTTAGCAGTACTAAATCATCTGCACTTGTGAGATAAATGAAATTGCCATCCATCTGTACTCCAGCCCATTCCTGTTGCATACATTCCCTTAGTGCCTTCTCTAAGATGACATTGAGCAGGACACACGAGACAGTATCCTCTTTCCTGAGACCTGTCTCAAACTCGAACGTTTCTGACCTTCCCAATTGGAAACGCACTGCTGCCCAAGGTCCAGCGATGCAAGTTTGCACCATTGCCACCAACTTCACAGGGATTCTGAAGTAACGCAGTGCACTGTACAGGCTATTCCTTTGAATGCTGTCGTATGCACGTTGAAAATCGATGAACAGACTATAGATGTTTTTATCATATTCCCAGTGTTTTACAATTATCGTTTTAGGGTGAAAATGTTATCTTTTGTCGATCGGTTTGCTCGAAAGCCAGCTTGGTATTCATATATCTTTTTCTCTATGAATGGTTGTTATTTCCTGAAAATAATGAGAGATCGTAACTTGTACGTTACATTTTTCAAGCTTATACCTCCGCTGTTACCACATTTCATTTTGATTCCTTTCTTGTATATCGAGCATATTATGGCCAATTTCCATTCTTCTGGCAATGTCTCATTCTTCCATATCAGCTGGAGCAGTTTATATACATCTGAGTGCAAGTTCTCACCTCTCTCTCTCTCTGATTAATTCTCCTCTCATTCTGTAGTCCTGGGGCCTTGTTGTGAGTTTTGTGATTGCAATCTTTATATCTTATTTAGTTATTTCCACCGGCCGCGGTGGGCGAGCTGTTCTAGGCGTATCAGTCCGGAACTGCGCTGCTGCTACGGTCGCAGGTTCGAATCCTGCCTCGGGAGTGGATGCGTGTGATGTCTTTACGTTAGTTACGTTTAAGTAGTTCTAAGTCTAGGGGACTGATGACCTCAGATGTTAAGTCCCATAGTGCTTAGAGCCATTTGAACCGTCAGTCGTTTCCCATTCTTCTTCACCTTTCCATTCTTCCGTGGTGTTTGTAGGTAGCACCTTATCTGGGTCTGTGCGTTTCAAGAGTACAGAGAAGTATTCTCCCCATCTTCCTACAATTCTTTTCGTGTCATTTACCAAGGCGCCGCTCTTATCTCTAATGAAATTCACATTTCTTATTTTTAATACTTTGGAAAAATTGGCTCTCTGCCTCAACATCTTCTAATAAACTAATAACTGCGTTCTCAGGATTCCTTTCGTCCCCCTTCTGATATTGAGAAAATGTTCTCTTTTCCGCTCATTCTCCCTGTCAGCCAGACAATCCTTCCTCATCTTCCTCCTCTTTTTTTATAGTCTTCTGGCATGTCTCGTTGAACCATCCTCTCGTCTTGATTCTCTTCTTTCTTCCCAACGTATCCTCCGCTACACTTAGTACAGAGGCCCTTATTTCTTCCCCCTTCTCTTCTACGTTTACAAAAAAATGGCTCTGAGCACTATGGGACTTAACACCTGAGCTCATCAATCCCCTAGACTTAGAGCTACTTAAACCTAACTAACCTAAGGACATCATACACATCCATGCCCGAGGCAGGATTCGAACCTGCGACCATAGCACCAGCGCGGTTCCGGACTGAAGCGCCTTGAACCACTCGGTCATAGCGGCCGGCTCTACGTTCCCTCTCGCTTCTACTTTTTAAGGCCTCAGACCGATTTTTATTTCTACAGCATTTGTTCTTTAATTACACTTTTTCGCTGTTTCCCAAAGCACGTTCTAGTGTCTTCTTCTTCTTCCTATGCATGTAGGTGAACATTATTTTAAGTCTGCACACAGCTAGGAAGTGGTCTGATGCACAATAGGTTCCTCTATACGACCTGCTGCCCATGACTCTCTGGCTGCAGCACTCGTTCACCAAGACGTGATCTATCTGGTTGGTACTTCATCCGTTCGGTGAGGAACATTATATTAATTTATAAATTTTTGTTTACATAAATTAGAATTTACCTATGTATTTAAAATTGTTGAGGTTCTGCCTCTCTTTCCCCCGCTGGTTTGCACCCCTCTCTAATAATTGGAAAATTGGAAATTTGTGGTAAGATCTTATGGGACCAAACTGCAGAGGTCATCGGTCTCTAAGCCTACACACAACTTAATCTAACTTATACTAACTTACACTATGGACAACACACACACCTATGCCCGAGGGCGGACTCGAACCTCCTACGGATGGAGCCGCACGGACCGTGACAAGACCCCCTATACCGCGCGGTCACCAATAATTCGGTAAATGTTGAGGTAACGTAAGCAAGAGGCACTTTTACAATTTTTTGAATTGTTTCGTAACTTAATCGCTTGCTTTTCCAGTACATACTTTCACACGTGGGAAATATTTTTCGCAAGAAGTATTTGTCATCATTTGTTAATTTTCTTTGATTTTCTATAATTATTAAGGTTTTGTAACATGAATCATGCTTGCAGATACTGTACTGCCCGACCACGATATTACTATTACTGCACTTAGTCTACCCTGGCCGTTGTCGAAAACGCGCGGTGACATTACGGTAAACAAGTACGTATTGACTAAGGAAAACATCGCATTGTGAATGATTTCAAGACAGTTGTGCGTATACTTTCAAGTGTTTCGGCGTTTCCTCGTGAAATATCACGACAAAAACTCCGATACGCCTACCGAAGCTCCCTCACCCCCAGGTGCAATTAACATTGTGGTCGACTAAGACACCCTATGGAATTTATCTCGAGGATCACATTTTATCTACTCATACGATGTCTTACATTCTCTAGTCACTGAGCGATCTTTTCGGCATTCTGATCGAGACACATTGTTCACTATTAAGGAAACGCATGTACAGTCGTGGACAAAACGAGCGAGACCCCTCGCCTCTTCGTTATGCCGATCCGCACAGCTTTTAAGTCTGCTACACAGCATAACAGGCAAGGCGGCGAAGTGCTACCAACATACTATGCACAGGCGTGAAATTGAAAAACTATCCGAATTTTGTCAGACTGTTTTCAATCATGTGTAAGACTATATTAATGCTGATTAGTGTGTTAAACACAACACGTAAATATAAGATATAAATGAAAGAAGGAACGCTAATTAGTATAAACTGTACTACTATAAATGAATTTCAGCTTATCGAGATAACACAACTGTTCTAGTAAGACAAAGTACCCGAGATCGTTACGAATTAGCAAAATTTTATGTGCATTCGGCCGCGAAACGGTTTGTGTCTACTTTCACACCAGCCATAGTGGATTAACGTTGCTGACCTACCATGAAAGTGTGCAAATTTAGCAATGCGTGAAGATTCATAACGAAATTCAATTAAAAATCATTCAGTGCCACACGTAAGTCAATTCAATTATTGACAGAAGCGGAAAAAGGAAGGCAGTAACAAGTATGAAATTCTACAAGAGTTTCATATTGACAGGCACAGGGCACCAGTACAGAATAAATGTAGCAATAAAACGTATTGGGGGCGCGAGAATTTCTTAAAATTGCTTTACTGATAGTCTACCTGCCTCCATCGAGATTAGAACCGAAAACAAACCAGACCTCCCTTGCAGCAGCAAACACCTTTCACTACGCTAGCAGACAACCCAGGCAAACAGCCCTCTATTATTACCCTAGACATGAATAACCCAGCAATTTCGCAATGAAAATGGCAAAATGATGTGCAGTTTCTGTTGCGTAGAGCTTTCTGGACTCTAAAACATGAATTTTCTACCTTTATGTCACAGATTATGTGACAATCATTCGGAATGTTAATCGAAATAACAAAATACTGTTATTAGCGAGTAACAGCAGCGGGTTCTACACAACGCTGGTGACTACTTTGAAGGACAGTAACAGGTGCAAACATGTAACTCTTTTGTATCGGTTGTGAATAAATAGTTGCCACTATTTAAGTTCCAACCCTCGTATAGTCTTACATATGATTGAACAGCTTGACAAAGTTTGTATAGTTTGTCAATTTCACGCCTGTCCATAGAATATTGGTAGCACTTCGTCGCCTTGCCTCTTATGCTGTGTAGCAGACTTTAAAGCTGTGCGGATCAGCATAACGAATAGGCGAGGGGTCTCGCTCGTTTTGTCCACGACTGTACGTAAACATGAACGGAAAACTGAAGTACAAGCTACTTATTGGCACTCAATAAAAAGCAAATATCGGATCGGCGACAATATTGACGAAAGGCTATAACAGTGCAGTCACTAATAATGATTTAACAATGGCAAAACGATCAAATCTTTAAGCTGAGAACTGAATGCGGAACTGTGTCGACTGTTTTCTTTTTTGCCCCCACAGGCTGGTTTCAGTCAAAAGTATGAATGAATAGTTCAACCAGTAGGCAAGCCTTCAACCGACTCATCCTAGTTTTAAGCTCGGTTGCTCCAGTATATTGGTTTTCCTCAAAGGAATGAATGAGTAATTCACCCATTAACTACAGCCGAGTGAGTCGATTGTCGATTGTTTTCATTCAGTTGTTTCCATCATTTGGGGGGAGGGGAGGGGGGCACGAAATCTGCATTTGCTCATTGTCTGCAGTTTGCTAAATCAGCCTTCTAGAGCTAACTTTGGCTTCTTTACTATTTAGCTGGCGTATGGATGATTTAGCTGGGGTCCGGAAGTACGGCTTCTTTCACAATCATTTGGCTTCTTTTCTAGCTTTTTTCATTGATTATAGGAAAACATTAAAATCCATGTGAATTAAAGAAGAATTATTTGTACTGACCTAAGATTTTTTGACGCGTTTCATAACAATACATTATTAGATTGAATTAAAAAGCACAATAAAGCGAGCTAAAGCAGTGTTTGTTGTGTTTTCTGGATTCGCCAGCATACGTGACTACGAAATATAGATAGCTGAGAGCCTTACTGGAAACGCTGTAGCTGACACCAACAAGTTACCGCAATGTCACAACAACGAAGGGAGCTGTTGCAAGCAAAGTAGAAATTGATTTAAGTAGAATGAATAAGAAGTATGCAGTATGAATCAGAAGTACATAGAACGAATCAGACGTCCTAAGCTTCAAAGTTGGAATAAAAAATGTGCCAGCGACTGAACTGAGGAGAGGAACCCCGAAGTTTTACTCAATGCAGTAGGCAAAGTGTAAGAAATAATTTAATGTTACAGTGCAGACAGTGTTCACTTTTTCGTGCAAGTTATACAATTTTTTAACTGTGGGAAAAAGAAAATTATGCGGAAGATGCTGACATGACGATGTTCATTTAAATATATTTTGCGTCAAAAGATAGTTTTAAAAAGGGGCTGATATTTTACAAGCATACCATAGAAACAAAATCTCAAACTTTTATATTTGCATTTGAAGTAAAAGCGCAACCAGAAATCACTTCTCTCGCGAGATCCGCAAGGCACACTCCTAAATTTTTACTTTTGTGCTCTCTGGGAGCTTTACATTTTTGATTTATACATTTTCTCTCAGGCTAATAAATCCATTTAAATGAAACGTCGTACACACATTGGAGATACGATGCAAAATACTGTGGAACAGTTATCTCCTGAAGTTATTTTAAACTGAATTACATACCTGATGCGAGTGAATCTGAGTAAATTATTTTTCATGAACTTGACTCCAAAGTAAAATAAAGATCCATCGTAAAAATATCGGCGTTGATTATATTTTGGCTACTCTGAGTACAAAATTTGATTAAATTGTTCTTCCGTTGAAGTTATCTAATAATATTTACCTTAATGAGTTTTTATGTACTTCCTCCCGCTTTAAAAAGTTTACACAGTATAATTATTGGAAAAATAATGCTGCAGAATAATACACTTCGTTTTATTTCAGCTTTTTTTATATAGTTTATTTCGTTTTCGAGAGTTAGCGACTGCTGTCCATTGAAAATGCAACTCTTTGAACGTGGCATGCAACAAACCTTAAAATGGAACTCCATGCCAGGATTTGCAAGTGATTAGCACTTTAACGCTACTGCCGTAAGTAAGTAGGAGTAACGCTATACTTATTTTTTATTTTAACGAAAGATTACAACTTTGATCGTCGGTTGTTTTTCAGTAGCACTTAATAATATTTATTTCGTGTGGTTCAGTGGCTGTGTGCAAGTCTTTCGATCGGACGCCACCTCTGCGCAACTTGAATGTCCCTAATGTATTCTGGTTATCAAGCCAGGGTAGGATGATATACAGTTTAACGTGTAATGCGAACCGCGTGTCGCTCTTGGCAACTCCTCGCATCCTTGAGAGGTGGAGGCTACGTTAAAGGCACACTGAAAATCTCTGTGGCCCGGCCGGGATTCGATCCCGCGCTAGGCCACCAGGCTCGACGAGAAGCTTGTGATGTATCCCGTGTAAGAAGGGAAACGCGTCCGAATTCGACAGCGAAAGGATCGTGTCCTATTGAGACAGCAGTTGGTCGTTCCGCCATATTGCTGCTCATATCACGCACGATAACAACGTCCCCGAGTGACTAAAGCCAGTGAAAACAGACGTATGGTTCCCTTGCCATCCAGGATCGAACACCCACGTCATGCAGCTTGAGTAAGGGAATGGGCTTGTTTGCAGATAGACATACCCCCCCCCCCCCAAAAGAAGAGACAGTACGACGACGTGTGAGGAGTATATATCTGACTGGTGTCTGTACTAGTACCGTCCGAACTCCTACGTAATTCAATAATGTGCGAGTGGGGGGTTGATGGACGGGGGCGATGTACTGCTGCGTACGGTAAGTTGAGAATTTGGATCAGACAGAAATTGTGTTCTAGAGAAGTGGGGCATCTGGTTCCGGGTCCGGCACAAAGTCCTGAGTTTCCCATCCGTCCTTTCCCTTTACTTCCCCATCCTCCATTTCATACAAATATACGTTTGAAGTACGGCGGCCTATCAATATAAGGCGGACTGTCAATACGGCGACGGCTTTTACGACTTTCTTTGACGAGACAGCAGACAGTGGCACACTATGAATTTAGTGGTTCGCTGAACGAGAGCACTGTACACAGTAGAGGCTCCACGTCGTCTTTTTAGTTAGGACCCGGTTCTGTATACAGCATCATGGTTGACAGGCGTCCAGAAGTGGAAGCATAAACGGGCACTCCTCCACCTCTACTACGACTTCCAACCGCCTGGAAGCTGGAGTATAAAGTTTTATTCACGTACTGAGTGGATAACAATCAATTATCTGGTAACTTTTTGTGTCACCTATAAATTTTCTTCTCATACTACAACATGTCTTGAAACTGACCAACTGATCTGTATCAAAACTGGCTAATTTAGAAGCCTTATCTCTCACCTCTCCCCCATCTGGCCCCTCCCCATACTCAACTAGAAACATTTCTGAAATTCTATGATTACACCCATGATTGATCCGTCTGTCAAGGACCTTTCGTAAACCAACGTTAGATTCGTCATCATCGTCCGGGCCCATCACTTGACAGGTTGAAATGGGATGCCATAGCACACACACCACTATCATCCTAATGAGGTCGGACGATCGCGGTAGATTTGCGACTTCACACAATGCAATAATCAGTAATCACATGGATTGAGATCTGGGAACCTGGGAGACAAAGCATGACGAAAGTGGCGGTTCAGCATGCGACCTCATCAAAAGATGATATGTGACAATGTGAGATGGAGCGCATCCTGCATAAAAGTCCAACCTTCCTGCAGGTGTTTATTAGCCATATTAAGGATGATGGGATTCTATAACATACCGGCGTACATCGCAACCGTAATGCTAGCAGTTTTAAAAGGAACACCTCGGACATCCTCAAAGAAAAGGAGTCCTGTCACAATTGATGTGGTAAATTCATACCTCACTGTGACTTTATCATTATGAAATGAGGTTTTCAAGACAGTTCTATGATTTTCGGTAGACGAATTCTTCAGTTGTGTTTGTTGACAGGCGGTCGGGGTGTGAAATGCGCTTCATCAGCCCACAACAAATTAGACAAAAAATCATAATTGTTCCCCTTTTTTTAAATGTACGCACGCACAACCACGTCACGTAGCTTAGTCACGTAATGTGTTTGTTTACAGAAAGACAGATATCCAAGCAAGCAGTGCGACCACGTTTGGAGCACCATGGGCTGTCGGCACTCTGCATTTATTAGAATGTTTGAAGGTCTGCTTACTGAACTAGAGAAAAAATAGAGACACATCAGCTCAACATATTAGCCCAGATAACAAATACGAAAGAAATACAGTAGAAGAAGAATGGGTAGCTTTGAGGGATGAAGTAGTGAAGGCAGCAGAGGATCAAGTAGGTAAAAAGACGAGGGCTAGTAGAAATCCTTGGGTAACAGAAGAAATATTGAATTTAATTAATGAAAGGAGAAAATATAAAAAATGCAATAAATGAAGCAGGCGAAAAGGAATACAAACGTCTCAAAAATGACATCGACAGGAAGTGCAAAATGGCTAAGCAGGGATGGCTAGAAGACAAATGTAAGGATGTAGAGGCTTATCTTACTAGGGGTAAGATAGATACTGCCTACAGGAAAATTAAAGAGACCTTTGGAGATAAGAGAACCACTTGTATGAACATCAAGAGCTCAGATGGAAACCCAGTTCTTAGCAAAGAAGAGAAAGCAGAAAGGTGGAAGGAGTATATAGAGGGTCTATACAAGGGCGATGTACTTGAGGACAATATTATGGAAATGGAAGAGAATGTAGATGAAGATGAAATGGGAAATACGATACTGCGTGAAGAGTTTGACAGAGCACTGAAAGACCTGAGTCGAAACAAGGCACTCGGAGTACACAACATTCCATTGGAACTACTGACGGCCTTGGGAGAGCCAAACCTGACAAAACTCTACCATCTGGTGAGCAAGATGTATGAAACAGGCGAAATACCCTCAGACTTCAAGAAGAATATAATAATTCCAATCCCAAAGAAAGCAGGTGTTGACAGATGTGAAAATTACCGAACAATCACTTTAATAAGCCACAGCTGTAAAATACTAACACGAATTCGTTACAGACGAATGGAAAAACTTGTAGAAGCTGACCTCGGGGAAGATCAGTTTGGATTTCGTAGAAATACTGGAACACGTGAGGCAATACTGACCTTACGACTTATCTTAGAAGAAAGATTAAGGAAAGCCAAACATACGTTTCTAGCATTTGTAGACTTGGAGAAAGCTTTTGACAATGTTGACTGGAATACTCTCTTTCAAATTCTAAAGGTGGCAGGGGTAAAATACAGGGAGCGAAAGGCTATTTACAATTTGTACAGAAACCAGATGGCAGTTATAAGAATCGAGGGGCATGAAAGGGAAGCAGTTGTTGGGAAGGGAGTAAGACAGGGTTGTAGCCTCTCTCCGATGTTATTCAACCTGAATATTGAGCAAGCAGTAAAGGAAACAAAAAAATTCGGAGTAGGTATTAAAATCCATGGAGAAGAAATAAAAACTTTGAGGTTCGCCGATGACATTGTAATTCTGTCAGAGACAGCAAGGGACTTGGAAGAGCAGTTGAATGGAATGGACAGTGTCTTGAGAGGAGTATATAAGATGAACATCAACAAAAGCAAAACGAGGATAATGGAATGTAGTCGAATTAAGTCTGGTGATGCTGAGGGAATTAGATTAGGAAATGAGACACTTAAAGTAGTAAAGGAGTTTTGCTATTTGGGGAGCAAAATGATGATGGTCGAAGTAGAGAGGATATAAAATGTAGACCGGCAATGGCAAGGAAAGCGTTTCTGAACAAGAGAAATTTGTTAACATCGAGTATAGACTCAAGTGTCAGAAAGTCTTTTCTGAAAGTGTTTGTATGGAGTGTAGCCATGTATGGAAGTGAAACACGGACGATAAATAGTTTGGACAAGAAGAGAATGGAAGCTTTCGAAATGTGGTGCTACATAAGAATGCTGAAGATTAGATGGGTAGATCACATAACTAATGAGGAAGTATTGAATCGGATTGGGGAGAAGAGAAGTTTGTGGCACAACTTGACTAGCAGAAAGGATCGGTTGGTAGGACATGTTCTGAGGCATCAAGGGATCACCAATTTAGTATTGGAGGGCATCGTGGAGGGTAAAAATAGTAGAGGGAGACCAAGAGATGAATACACTAAGCAGATTCAGAAGGATGTAGGTTGCAGTAGGTACTGGGAGATGAAGAAGCTTGCACAGGATAGAGTGGCATGGAGAGCTGCATCAAACCAGTCTCAGGACTGAAGACCACAACAACAACAACAATCCAATCTCTATTATTCCTTACAGTTTTCGCCGTCGACACCTCGCTCTAGTAACACTGAAGTCATTCCCTGATGGCCGGCAGCAGTGGCCGAGCGGTTCTAGGCGCTTAGTCCGGAATCGCGCTGCTGCAATGGTCGCAGGTTCGAATCCTGCCTCAGGCATAGATGTGTGTGATGTCCTTAGGTTAGTTAGGTTTAAGTAGTTCTAAATCTATGGGACTGATGATCTCAGATGTTAAGTCCCATAGTGCTTAGAGCCATCTGAACCATTCCCTAATGTCTTAACAGAGGTCCTATCATGCTGTCCCTTCTCCTTGTCAGTGTTTTCCACATATTCCTTTTGTCTCCGATTCTGCGCAGAACCACCTCATTCCTTACCTTATCAGTCCACCTAATTTTCAGTTATCGTCAGTAGCACCACATGTCAAATGCTTCGATTCTCTTCTGCTCCGGTTTTTCCACAGTCCATGTTTCACTATCATATAACGCCGGGCTCCAAACATACGTTCTCAGAATTTTTTTTTCATCGAATTAAGGCCTATGTTTGAAACTAGTAGACTTCTCTTGGCCAGGAATGCCATTTTTGCCATTGCTAGTCTGCTTTTGATGTCCTCCTTGCTCCGTCCGCCACTGTTTATTTTGCTGCCTTTGTAGTAGAATTCCTTAACTTCACGCACTTCATGACCAGCAGTCCTGGCGTTAACTTTCTCGCTGTGCTCATTTCTTCTATTTCTCATTACTTTCGTCTTCTTAGTTTCGCTCTCAATCCATATTCAATACTCATTAGACTGTTCATTCCATTTAGAAGATCTTGTAATCCTTCTTTCACTGAGGACAGCAATGTCATCAGCGAATCGTATCATTGATATCACTTAACCTTCAATTTTAATTCTACCACTGAACCTTTCTTTTATTTCCATCATTGCTACTTCGATGTACAGATTGAACAGTAGGGGCGAAAGACTACATCCCTGTCTTACACACTTTTTAATCCGAGCACTTCGTTCTTAGTTGCCGATTCTTATTATTGCCTCTTGGCCCTTGCATATATTGCATATTACCCGTCTCTTCCTATAGCCTACCCCTATTTTCTCAGAATTTCGAACATCTTGCACCATTTTACATTGGCGAACGCTTTTTCCAAGACGAAAAATCCTGTGAACGTGTCTTGATTTTTCTTTAGTTTTGCTTCCATTATCAACCGCAAAGTCAGAATTGCGGCTCTGGTGCCTTTCTCTTTCCTAAAGCCAAACTGATCTTCATCTAACACATCCCCAGTTTTCTTCTCCGTTCTTCTGTATATTATTATAACCAGCAACCTGGATACATGAAGTGTTAAGCTGATTGTGCGACAATTCTCGCACTTGTCAGCTCTTGCAGTCTTCAGAATTGTGTGGATGATATATTTCCGAAAGTCACATGGTATGTCTCCAGTCCTTGTAAACGGACTCTCACTGAATTTTGATAAGACACAGTACATACAGTTCCGTACAGTAAATGGTATGACACCATTAATAAATATAGACCTTAATCAGAAGCATATAGCTAAGGTAGAATATTAAAAATTTTTAGGTGTGTCCATTGATGAGAGATTAAATTGGAAGAAACACATTGATGATCTGCTGAAACGTTTGAGTTCAGCTACTTATGCAATAAGGGTCATGGCAAATTTTGGTGATAAACATCTTAGTAAATTAGCTTACTACGCCTATTTTCACTTATTGCTTGCATATGGCATCATATTTTGGGGTAATTCATCACTGAGGAATAAAATATTTATTGCACAAAAGCGTGTTATCAGAATAATAGCTGGAGTCCACCCAAGATCATCCTGCAGACATTTATTTAAGGATCTAGGTATATTCACAGTAGCTTCTCAGTGTATATACTCTCTTATGAAATTTGTTATTAGCAACCAAACCCAATTCAAAAGTAATAGCAGTGTGCATAACTACAATACTAGGAGAAAAGATGATCTTCACTATTCAAGATTAAATCTAACTTTGGCACAGAAAGGGGTGAATTATACTGCCACTAAAGTCTTTGGTCACTTACCAAATAGTATCAAAAGTCTGACAGATAACCAACCAGTATTTAAGAACAAATTAAAAGAACTTCCAGATGACAACTCCTTCTACTCCATAGAGGAATTTTTAGATATAAATTAAGAAAAAAAGAAAAAACCAAACAAAAAAATTATAAAAATAAAAATAAAAAATAAAAAAATAAAAAAGTTGTTATATTAACTTAATTATGTTGTTAACTTAACTTAATTATGTCATGTATTGGAAAATTTGACTCGTTCCACATCATTACGAAATATCGTATTCATGTTCCATGGAACTAGTATTAATCTAATCTAATCTACATTCTACACACCAACACGAATAGCCGTTTTGTTGCCACTTCCCCCGATGATTCTAAAAATTCTGAAGGAATGTTATCTATTCCTTCAGCCATATTTTATCTTAAGTCCTTGAAAGCTCTTTTAAACTCTGATTCTAATACTAGATCCCCTACCCCTTCTGAATCGTTCGCAGCTCGTGGTATAGTGGCTAGCGTTACTGCCTCTGGATCACAGGTTCCCGGGTTCACTTCCCGGCCGGGTTGGGGATTTTTCTCTGTATGGGGACTGGGAGTTTGTGCTGTCGTCATCATTTCATCGTCAACGTAGTCATTCGTGACTGTGCAAAAATTGGTTTGTATAAAAATTGGGACTTTCTGGGGCGCTGATGACCCCACAGTTGAGCGTCCCACAAACCGAATATCATCATTTTCTATATCGATTCCTGTTTCTTTTTCAATCATTTCAGATAAATCTTCCCCTTCATAGAGGCCTTCAATGTATCCTTTCCACCTATCCGCCCTCTCCTCTGCATTTGACAATGAAACTCCATTGCACTCTTAATATTACCACCCTTCCTTTTAATTTCACCGAGGGTTGTTTTGACTTTCCTATATGCTGAGTCAGACCTTCTATCAGTCATTTGCTTTTCGATTTCTTCACGTTTTTCATGCAGCCATTTCGTCTTACCTTCGTATTTATATCATTCTTCAGCGACTTGTATTTCTGTGTTCCTCAATTTTCCTGAACATTTTTGTACTTCCTTCTTCCATTGATCAACTGAAGTATTTCTTTCTTCACCCATGGTTTCTTCACAGTTTCCTCCGTTGTACCTATGTCTTTCTTTCCAATTTCTATGGTTACCATTTGTAGAGGTGTCCAATCCTCTTCAGCTGTACTGTCTACTGAGCTATTCCTTATTGCTGCACCTTACAACCTTAGAGAACTTCAAAAGTATCTCGTCGTTCCTTAGTACTTCCGTATTCCACTTCTTTGAATATTGATTCTTGCTGACTACTCTCTTAAACTTCAGCCTACTGTTCATCACTACCACATTATGACCTGAGTCTATATCTGCTCCCTGGGACGCCTTACAATCCAGTAGATGATTTCGGAATCTCTGTCTGACCGTGATGTAACCTAACTGGAATCTTGCAGTATCACCCGGCCTTTTCCAAGTATATCTCCTCCTCTCCTGATTCTTGAACAGAGTATTCGCTATTACTAGCTGAAATTTGTTACAGAACTCAAGTAGTCTTTCTCCTCTCTCATTCCTTGTCCCAAGCACCTATTCTCCTGTAAGCTTTTATTCTACTCCTCCTTGTACAACTGCATTCCAGTCCCCCATGACTACTAGATTTTCATCTCCCTTTACGTAGTGTATAACCCTTTTAATATTCTCATATACTATCTCTTTATCTTCAGCTTGCGACGTCGGCATGTATAGCTGAAGTGTCGTTGTCGGTGTTGGTTTGCTGTCGATTGTGACACAACAACCTTATCACCGAATTGTTCACAATGACACACTCGCTGCCCTACCTTCCTATTCATAACGAATCCTACTCCCATTATATCATTTTCTGGTGCTGTTGATATTACCCCACACTCATTTGACCAGAAATCCTCGTCTTCTTTCCATTTCACTTCACTGATCCCTACTATATCTATATTGAGCCTTTGCGTTTCCCTTTTCAGAATCTCCAGCTTCCCGACCACATTCAAACTTCCGACATTCCACCCCCTGACCTGTAGAACGTTATCCTTTCTTTGGTTATTCAGTCTTTTTCACATGGTTATCTCCCCCTTGGCAGTCCCCCGCCCCGGAGATCCGAATGGGGGACCATTCCGGAATCTTTTGCCAATTGAGAGATCATCATGAAACTTTTTCAAATACAGGCCACATGCCCTGTTGACACACGTTACGGGTCTTTAATACAGTGATTTCCGGTGTCTTCTGCATCCTCATGCCGTTGATCACTGCTGATTCCTCAGACATTAGGGGCAGTTTTCCACCCTGAGGACAAGAGAGTGCCCTGAACGTGTGTCCGCTCCTCCGCCCTCTTTGAAAGGCTGTTGGCAGATGAGGGTGACTTCTTATGCCAGAAGTCCTCAGCAGCGCGCCGCGTCGGGTCACAAATCGGAAATTCTTGTTTCTCCTTTTTAATGGCATGCAGTGCTGGACTCAAGGCGGTGCTTAGTTAAAAACCTGTATCCCTGTTGATACGATGTGTATGGCCTCCTTCAAAACACAATCCCAGAAAGATGGCGCTGAGGAAAAGCGCTGCTGTTGGCAAGTCTCCAACCCTCCTGTTTCTGGCGGTATGTAGACGATACATTTGTTGTGGTGTGGCCCCACTGAACAGACACATTAGCCACGTTTCTCCAGAATCTGAATTCGTTCCATCCGAGCATACACTTCACCACAAAAGTGGAAAAAGATGACGTCTTACCACTCCTGGATATCATAGTTAGAAAAAAAGTCGATGCTACACTGGGACATAGAGTCTACAGCAAAGCAACTCACTCTGAGTTATACCTGTAGGCCACAAACTGTCATCATCCTCCGCAACTCGGTGATGTCTTACACTCTTTGGTACATAGAACACATGTGGGCTCAGACACCGAAAGACTGTCTGGTGAACTACAACACCTAGGAACGGTGTTCAAACAGAACGGCCATTCTGATAGACAGATGCGCCTTCCATTCCGTTCTGAGTAAGAACAAAGCAGAGATATTAGTGTAGATGTGGAAGCACATGTTGCAACGGCGTTCCTGCCATATTTTGGCGGCATGTCTTTAAGAACAGGAGGGATCCTCAAGAGATACGACGTGAAGTGTATTTTTCGGCCACCAGCAAAATTGAGAAATTTGTTGTGTTCTGTGTAAGACAATCTTGGATTTAAGAAATGTGGTGTGTATAAGGCCATGGTGGGAAATCTTATATTGGACAGACATGCCGAATTTTGCAAAAACGTTTTTTGGAACACAATCATCATACAAGCCGGGGCCAATCTCATAAATTAGCTGTAGCGGAACACTGCCTGGACACAGGGCATCGCATGTTTTACGAGAAGATCGAAGTTTTATCCTCAGCATCGTCTTTCTGGGACTGTGTTTTTAAGGAGGTCATATGAATTCGTACGGCGGACGGTCTTATCAACGGTGATACAAGTTCTCAATTAAGTGCTGCCTGGAATCCAGTACTGGCTGCCATTAAGTCAAAAAAGGAGAAACAAGAACTTCCGATTCACGATCCGCCTCGGCACACTGTTGAGAATTAAATCAGCTTCTTAATTTTTTTTTTCTTTTTCAAATTCGGTCTTGATCGCACCACGTCTGCTACAAGAACATAGGTGACCAGTTTCGGTCATACACATGACCATCATCAGACCTGTGATTTAATTTAGAAATTAATAGAAGCCTTACTAGATTGACAATAAAATATGAAAATATACTTATAAAGATAAAATACAATTACACTTGTTGTACCTATGGCATCCTTCGAAGATGGTAGGTGGAGCACTCTTCTTAGCTACTGTGATGTCAACTGGTGCCAGCAAATGACGGGCATACGCTTCAATACGAAGATGCTCCGCTTACCTCTTCTCCCTCTACCTCATGTCAACCAATCAGTGTAAAACGGGTTCACATAATCGTCAAAACGTAAAAAAACAATAATAACATAAAAATAGTTATGTATAAAATATCTCTTTACAATCATGTTACTACTTAAATATTGTATAAATCACACTGATTCAGTGACATAAGATAAGTTTTATTCATGAAGAAATACTTTCGAATATTTATAAATGATAGAGCACAACAATCAGTCGTTCTTTTCTTTTTGCAGCTTTTATTGGGCAAATATAGATTTCGGATAGTGCCTAGTCATTATCAGTGCACTATTTTCTACTCTCAATGCATGTCAGTTCCCTGTTGTTCGGGCGTCAGTCACAGTTCTCTGAATTCAAAGAATAACAGAGAACTGACATGCACTGAGACTAGAAACTATTGCACTGATAATGGCTAGGCAATAGGCGAAGTCTGGATTTGTAAAATAAAACCTGAAAAAGAGGACGACTGATTGCTGTGCTCAAATGGTTCAAATGGCCCTAAGCACTATGCTACTTAACATTGAGGTCATCAGTCCCCTACACTTTCGAATATGTACGTATTTCCAGCTCATTGCGCTGAAAGCAACAGAATATAAACACATATTTCATGCATTAGAAGCATTTATTTCTGTTGGTGTCTATTATTACTGCCATAGGCACTTCCCCGCCTCTTAAAAAAATTTTATGGAGTCTAATGATTCGCCTATTATTACACTTCACTTGACTTCCTCATCATCATCAGTGTTCTGCCAAAAGGCAGGTTTTCACGTGGTAGTTCTCCAGGTTGTCCGGTCTTCTGCCATCCTCTTTAGGTCTGCATAATTTCCTCTTCCCTTTATATCGTCTGCCATATTGTATCTCCTTATTCCTCTCAGTCTTCTCCCACAAACCAATCCTTCGAAAGCATCTGTTAGCAAGCACTCCCTTCTCAATGAATGTCCCATATAGGTCTTTTTCCTTTCTCTTGCAACCTTCAGCAGACATCTTCCTCACCAACCCTTTCCAATACTCTTTTATTACTCACTCTTTCCATTCAGCTTATTCTCTCCATTCTCCTCCACATCCACATCTCAAATGCTTCTAACGTTTTTTCATCTTCTCGTCTCAGCGTCCATGCCCCATATAGCCCCACACTCCAGACAAAACATTTGCCAAGCCTTTTCCTTAGTCCTTTATCTAATTTGCCACATCGGTCTCCTCTTGCTGTCGAATGC
This sequence comes from Schistocerca gregaria, assembly GCF_023897955.1. Taxonomy (NCBI): domain Eukaryota; kingdom Metazoa; phylum Arthropoda; class Insecta; order Orthoptera; family Acrididae; genus Schistocerca; species Schistocerca gregaria. The sequence continues at coordinate 600,007,662 of NC_064924.1, read as the reverse complement.
CTCCTTCGCTATGGCAATTCGAGTTTCCACATCTCAAGTCTTCAGTTATTGTGCTTCCAAGATATTTAAATACACTTACTTGGCTAATTGTAGATTGTCCTATTTTAATATTGGACAGTCTGTGTCTTGTAATGATGCCCACACTCTTTGTTTTTGCTGTGTTTATTTGCAACCCATATTCCACACGAGCTTCATTCAGATCTTTCAGCATGTTATTCACTGTCCACTCACTTTCTGCCACTAATGACATGTCATCAGCAAATCTTATACATTCTATTCTCTTTCCACCAATACATATTTCTCTTTTCCCATCTAAACTTTTCGCAATAATCTCTTCAAGGTATACTTTAAACAACAGTGGGGAAAGGCAACAACCTTGTATAACACCTCGTCCAATGCAGCTTCCTTCTGACATTTCATTTTCTATCCTTATCCTTACTTTTTGGTGTAAATATAGATTCTGTATCAGTCGTCTATCTTTCCAATCTACTCCTTTGCTCTTCAAAATATCCATCAGCTTGTTCCACTGAACTCTGTCAAAAGCCTTTTCTAAATATATAAAAACAACAAAGATTTCTCTACCTTATTCCATATATCTTTCCCCTATAGTTCTTTACAGGCCAACATCATCTCTTCTTCCTTTTCCGCTTCTAAATTCGAACTGCTCCTTTGCAATCCTTCTATCCAGCTTGCCATATAGCCTTTTATTCAACACTCTCAGCAAGACTTTAGCCACATGAGAAATTAGACTGATGGTCCAGTGCTCTTCACATTTTTTAGTGTTTCTCTTTTTCTCCATTGGTATCATAACTGATGCAAGGAAGAACTCAGGCCATTCCCCTTTGTCATATATCTCGTTACAGAGGTAGACTGTTTCTTTTCTTGCCTTGTTTCCCAGACTGTTCAACAGTTCTGCTGGCAAATCAACAATTCCACATGCCTTCCTATTCTTCATCTCCTTCAGCGCCTTTTCTACTTCTGCTTCCAACATGGTGAATTCCTCTCCCCCTTCAAGCACATATTGTTCTTCTTCAACCTTAATATTTCATCCCCCTCATACAGACATTCAATATATTCTTGCCATCTGTTCAAAACCTCCTGTGGTTCTTCTGCTAGAGTACCATCCGCTCTTTCTATTTCCAGGTTATTCCTCTTTCTTTTACGTTCAAAACCTATCTCACTAGCCAGGCTATACATTATTTCATACTTTCCCTCTTTCTCCATTTTATCTATTTTGTCGCATTTCTGCTTCATCCATTTTTCCCTTGCTTCTTCAGTTTCGCTTCTTAATTCATTATTCAGTTTGCTGTACATCTTTTTGCCTTCTTCAGTTTCTACACTTTTCCACTTTCTCTGCTCTTCCATCTTTTTCAACATGTTTTCTGTTATCCATTCTTTCCTGGTGCTTTGGGTTTCTGCAATTCCTAGTACTTCTTTGGCAGAGTCCATGAATCCTTCCCTCATTTTTATCCATTTTCATTAACACTTTCATCAACACTACCTCTTTGCCATTTTTCCATAAACCTGTTCTCCAAATCTGATGCCTTTCCTACCTCTTTGAGTCTTTCTGTGTTTAGTCTTTCCTTCACTTTACCTCTCCAGACCTTTTTAAACTTCATTTGTATTTCTCCCATACTAGTTTGTGGCCTGAATTTATATCCGCTCATGGATAAGCTTTAGCATTCTTCAAACAGTTCCTAAACCTTTTTTGTATCAAGATGTAGTCCAACTGATATCTTTCCTAATTCAAATTTGATATTCATGTGTAACATCTTTTTTTGTGGTGTTCAAATAATGTGTTACCCACTGCTAACGAATTTTCTTTACAGAAACTAATTAGTCTTTCACCTCTCTCATTTCTTATTCCTAATCCAAATTTTCCAACTGCATCTTCATCTCTTCCTTCACCCACCACTGCATTCCAGTCCCCCATGATGATAACACAGCCATTTCTATTTTCTTTCTTGATTAGTTCTTGTATTTTTTTCATAATATTCTCCCACTTCCTCATCTCTATGCTGGCTGGTTGGCAAATATACCTGTTTTAATACCAAATCTTTTGAACTATCCTTCGGTCATATCATCATCAGTCTTCCATCAGTATATTGTACCTTAATTACCTTATTTTTCAACTTTTGCCCTATCAATATTCCTACTCCGTTTTCACCACACTTGTTTTCCACTGAGTAAAAGTGCTTAAGGGGAAGATTTAACTCCGGAATCTTTCACATGGAGAGACATACCATGTACTGCTTGGGAAGGTAATGTGGTAGTTTCCCATTCCTTTCCACATAGGCAGTAGGATACTCAGCTGCTCACCATGAGTCAGACGCTGTCTGCAGCCACCCTGTGCGCTACAGTCGTTACTTGTACTCTTTTTGTACCCAAAGAGAAAAGGTGCCTCTTTCACAAGCTCCACCGTACCGAAGTCCATCTTCTCCACCTTCGCTGCCATTGAGGTCTTCACCATATCCCTGGCAAGACTCTCTCATGAGGTACTATCACCAGCGCCAGGTGAACCAAGGTTTTTTAATGAAGTGTTACTCCTCCCCCTCCTCCTTTCTCAACTGGGCTTCGGACCAGCTATGGTGGAGTTGACTTTCTAATACAAGAATATTACCGTAAATGTAATTATTTCTGCTTCAAAAGCGAATATGTTGAAGATTCTTGCCGTTTTCTCCCAGATTTAAAAATAATTTGTGGAATTAGTTTCTTCAGTTCTGGGAACCAGTTTTATCACTTTGGACGATTTATTATGACGTGTCTGTAACTTTTCCGTGAATTGCAGTTGTGGTAGATTATTGGGTATGTTCAATAATGGAGGTCCATATAGGTTTCCGACACTCCACATTCACTGATTTGGTTGAAGTGTGGCATATAAAACTCCTATTTTTTGGATAGATGTACAATGCCTTTCTGCAACAGGTCGGATGTTCTCGTATTTACCAGCAATTTGTCTTGTTATTAAAAGAAAACGACATTATTCAGTAAATGTCTGTACATTACAAGAAAATAGTAAATAAATTGTCCTGTGATGTATCGTTTGGTACCTCTCAGGGTCCATAGGAAACTAAATAATGACAAATATAGTGTCCTTTTTACTTATTGTCGATTTTTATGGCACTACACACACTCCCTCTTATAAAAACTATGTTACAAATCAATATAAACGTTAGTATTCACATTCGCCCGATATCATATTGTTGAGGTTCCATGGATATTGAGAACATGATAAACATGTGCACATTCGGTGATTTATTATAACATTTCACATTGGTACACTTTATTACATGTTACCACACACACAATGAATATGGACGAAAAATTACTGAACATAACAGCATGTAGTAACAAAGATATAGAAACAGTCAAAGATAACACCCAATAGCTTGCCACATACCGATACCATTTAAATGGGTTTGACAAACTTAACACTTCCACCACAGTCTAACATAACAGTTGCGACATTCAATGCTGTAAAAGTTGTTAGCATTTGACAGCTGGAGCGACACTATCGCTCCAAGCGGCAAGAAAGGAGAAATTCAGATGCATCATAAGCATAATGTTTGTCTTGCATCCCTATCCCTAGTGTTTTACGAAATATTTGATTTTTTTTTTACTTTGTATAGTATCAGCAGACAGAGATGTTTCTAAAAATAATTCTAAAACAAGTGCACATAGGGATAAAAATCATGAATCCAATAGCAAGTTACAAGTGATTTAATTACTTTTACTGACAAAATAATGTATAATACAGAGAATAAAAACAAAGCAGTCTGGGAAGTTATAAAAAAGGAAACAGGGAGAAGCAAACAAATGCAGAGTAATATACTGCTAAGGGAGAAGGATAAGGTAAAGAAGTGATCCAAAACACTTAGCAAACTATTTAAAGGATCATTTTTCAAGTATTGCCGATAAGTTACAGCAAAAATTCCCCCAAACAAATATAACACCTGTAAATAATGTTGCACTAAATACAATGATGTCACTTCCAACCTTAGAGAATGAAGTCAATAAAACTGTTCAAAAACTAAAAATTAAAAAGTCAGTAGGCTCAGATGAAGTAGTAGTAGTAGTAGTAGTTTTATTCATCCGTAGATCTCTTTTTACAAGGATATAGGACATGTCAAAGTATTTACAAGCTTAGATCAATTTACAATAAGCTAATTCGTATACACATATATTTACAGACTTCTAGTTAGAGACAATCATTAGATTTTACTCCTGGTATACAATAATTTATTTACAAATAACTCATTAAATAATGTAATGCCACACTATTCACTCATATTTCCCTATCAGTCACTGCACACACTATACACACATTGTTTCATAACACTTCACTCACTACATACACACACACACACACACACACACACACACACACACACACACACACACAGGTGATCCTTGGGCCATTTTCTGTACTGCAAGTTCCCATTTGCTATCCTGAAAAACTGAGTCAGCATCCCTTCATAATGAGTGAGATGTTGAGCTCAGAAAGAGGAAGAGGTGTTAGTATTGTGCTATGCATAGCTTGAGGGGAGAGTGTCTCTAGAAAGGAAAAAAGAAGAAAAATAATAAAGTGAAGGTGTTATGTGGAATATTGGATGTTTTATAATCATCATTATTATTATTATTTGTTTGTATAACATTTTTTTATCAAACCCCTACTCTGCTTTATCTAAGTAATCCTTCAATGTATAAAATGTATTGCATAACAGGTACTTTTTAGCTGCCTTCTTAAATAAGTGTATTTTTGAAATTTCTTTAATCTCTTTTGGTAATTTATTGTACAGTTTTATTCCTTGGTAGAAAATGCTGTTTTGAGTATTATGTTTATTTTTTCTTGGTAAATGTAAGTTGAGTCTATCTCTTGTTGCATGGTCATGGACAGAGCTGTTTGTGCAGTAATTGCCAATGTTGCTTTTGATGTGTACAACTGACTGGTAAATGTGTTCACATGGAGCAGTTAAAATTCCCAGTGTTTTGAACAGATCTTTACAATGAGCTCGACTACTATTTCTGGTTATTATTCTTATGGCTCTTTTCTGGAGTTTGAAAATTGTGTTCATATTTTGTGGATTTGTTCCCCAAAAAAGAATGCCATAGCTAAGAATTGAGTGTACATATGAATAATATGTAACTAAAAGACACTGCATGTTACACACAGATGATAGAATTCTAAGGGCATAACATGCTGATGACATTCTGTTTGCAAGTACCTTTGTGTGTTCGCACCACTTCAGCTGAGAGTCAATATTCATTCCTAGAAATTTTGCATTTGTTACACAGTCTATAGAGGTGCCATCTACATTTAATTTAACATTGTCATTTTTCCTCTTCAAACTGAAGTTCATGGCATTAGTTTTCTTTATGTTTAATGTCAATTTGTTGCTTATTGACCAATCGTAAACTTCCTTGAGAGTTTCATTTGCTTTCTCGGTAAGGAGTTCTCTTGTTCTCTCAGTGACTATAATATTGCTGTCATCAGCGAAGAGAATTTTCTCACCATGAGTAACACTACTGGGAAAGTCATTGATGTATATCAGGAATAGTATTGGTCCTAATATGCTACCTTGTGGAACCCCTATATTAATATGTTTTGGTTCTGATAAGTATTTTACTAAATGTTTAGATCTATTTGATGTATGTGTTATCTCTACTCTTTGTACCCTATCTGTTAGGTATGATCGAAACCAGTCATTAGCTACCCCTCTTATTCCTAATGATTCTAATTTATTTAATAGAATCTTGTGGTCGACTGTATCAAAAGCCTTAGAAAGATCCAAAAATATGCCTGTGACACACTCATCTTTATCAAGAGCATTAAGTGCAACTTTTGTGAATTCTACTATGGCTGACTCCGTATTTTTGCCACTTCGAAAACCAAACTGTGATTTGCTTAAAAGATTGTATTTATTCAGATAATTCATTAATCTGTCTTTCATAATTGCTTCTATTATTTTTGAGAATGCTGACAGCAGGGAAATGGGCCGGTAATTTTCTATGTCTTCTGCATTACCTTTCTTAAGCAAAGGTACAACTCTTGCCTGTTTTAGCTGCTCTGGAAATGTCCCTGATGTGAAGGATTCATTTATTATATTTGTTAATGGGCCTTGTATAATCCCTATGCATTGTTTCAGTACACACATTGGTACATCATCTAAGCCTTCTGACTTTTTATTTTTTAGCTTTTGAACAGTTTTATTGACTTCATTCTCTGTGGTTGGAAGTAACATCATTGTATCTAGTGCAACAATTTTTGCAGGTGTTATATTTGTTTTGGGGAATTTTTGCTGTAACTTCTCTGCAATACTTGAAAAATGCTCGTTTACATAGTTTGCTAAGTGTTGTGGATCATTTATTACCTTATCCCCCTCCCTTAGCAGTATGTTATTCTGCGTTTGTTTGCCTCTCCCCGTTTCCTTTTTTATAACATCCCAGACTGCTTTGCTTTTATTCTCTGCATTATATATTATTTTGTCATTAAATGACTTTTTTGCAGCGATCAGCACCTTCCTATAAATCTTTTTGTATCTATGATAGAAATTTAAGAATTCTGGATCATTGTGAATCTTTTTCATGGAACTGAGGTGTTTAAGTGTTTGGGAGGACTTCTTAATACCTGCTGTTATCCATCTGTTTTTGTGAGATGTTGATACAGTCATGCATACTTTTGGAAATGCTGTTTCAAAGTTCAATTTAAACAATGTGGAGAATTTGGAGAATTTCATATTCACATTGGTTTCCTTATACACTTCATCCCAGCTTTGTTTTTCTAGTGCTTTTGAAAAATATTTTATTTTGATTTCTGATAGATGTCGTTTATAGGCTTGTAGTTTAGGGAATGATTCGATGCCTGATTTTACTGTTGTTATTTGACAGAGATGGTCTGATAGTCCGAGATCTTTTACAGCTACATCACATTTTTCCCTGTCTATATTTGTGGCCACATGGTCAATTACTGATGCAGTCATTGTAGTAACCCTTGTTGCACTATTGACCAATAGGGACATGCCAAAACTTTGAAGGATATTTATGAAGGTGCTGCTGGATTCATTTATGATATTAGTGTTGATGTTTATGTCCCCACACAGAATTATGTTGACCTTTGTAATTGAGACTTTATCTAGAACTTCTGTTAATTTATTGAAAAAAGTGTCCACACTACCACTGGGAGATCTATACACACACAAAATAATTAATTTCTTGGTGATATCGAGCCCTGATAATTCAATAGCTGATATTTCAATGTGTTTGTCTTCACTTACTGTACTGAGGTCATGTCTAGATTTGAACTGTGTTCCTTTTCTGATATAAATGCATGATCCTCCACCCCTTGAAGTAGTTCTGCAGTAAGAGTTTGCCCTTTCATACAATGATAATACTACATGTTGGATTTCTGTGTCTCTACACCAGTGCTCAGTAATACAAACTACTGTGCAGTTCAAAGATTGGAGCTCAACTTCTAATGCTTGTATTTTATTTTTTATTGATTGCATGTTTTGATGGAGGATTGTTAAGTCTGTGAAATGCCCCATGTTACTCTTTCCGATGGTTTGTTTTTCTTTGTGACATCTGGTATGTGTGATTTTTGGAGTGTTATAATCTGTCTTGTGAGTGATTGTTTCAGTATTTTTTGAACTGCTAGAGATACTCTTTAGGCAGGGGAACCTGTTGTCTGGATTTATCCTAAAAAAGACCTACTTTTCCTACCTATGACAACAGGTATTTGACCATGTGTGGCCCGAGATCCACCCCCTATACTTTCATGAATCAGCTGTACCAATCTTCCCTTCCCAGTCCTGTTTAGGTGTAGGCCATGCCTAGTGAAACCCCATCTGTTGATAGTCCCGACGGGCACCAGAGAAACATGAGCAAAGTTGGCCGTCCTCAGAGCCATCCCCAGCCCCACATTGATTCGCCTCACAGCTCCATCAAGGCGTGGCTGATCATGACGCCGGAACAGCTCAACAAAGTGTACATTGGTGCCATGAGTCAGGGAAGCTATCTTGTCCAGGTCACCACCTATTTCATATGCCCCATCCCTGTCCAAACTGTTTCCCGCCCCACCCACTATCACTACATGGTCCTCTTTTGTAAAATCCTTACATAAAGACCCTAGGTCCTCTATCACATGACTTAGCCCTGCATTTGGTTTGAAGATACTGGTGGCCTGGTACGCTGCCCCTAAACTTTCCTGTAACTGAGGGCCTACACCTCGCCCATGGCTACTACCTAGCAGCAGCACTTTCTTCTTCCTAACACTTTGTACATTCCTAGGCTTCTTGGCCTCGGTTGAAGTGTGCTGCACATTTCCTGCTCCTAGTTCTACCTGAGGCTCTTCTCCACTTAACTCTGGCAGTGGCAGATACCTGTTTTTGGTGTTGATGATAAAACTATCAGATCGCGTTCTCTTTCTTCCTATCCTCCTACCAGCTGCCAGTTCCCAACCACCCTCCTCCCCCCTATTTCTCTTGATCCTTATCAGTTCCTTCCTTGCTTCCTCCAACTGTGCCTGAAGGGCACAGATTTTCCTTTCCTGCTCCCCAATCAAAATGTTCCTACTGCATACTCTGCAGTTCCAGGAGAGAGCCTCTTCTGTTCTCCCAACATTCTCCCCACTGCATCCCCCCCAGTGAAAATATTTCCTACAAGATTGGCAACAAATCCCTCTACTCACTACCCTATAACAGCTCCCACATTTCTCACTCATGGTCAGTTTCGAAAGAATAGTTAAGTTTAAAGAATGTTTTAAATTTGTCAAGGTCGCGAGATTGTATGTCTGCAAGCAAAAAAAAACGACACAAAGATCTTATGTGCGGTGGTTGTTGTTTTTCTACTGATTTAGAGATGCAAAAACAGAAGAATGAATTTGTAATTACTTTGCTTTAGAGAATTTAAGTTATCAGGCGTGTTTGGTCAGGTTTTTAAACGTTTATAACTCGGAAAATTTAGACCTAGATCGCGTCTATCTAACTAGTAAACAATACGAAATGTGTTAGTTAAATACGATTTAGAAATGTTTAATTACACTTTTATTGCGACAATAGACACTGATGAAACTAGTAGCTGTCTTTTTTAAACGATTTTTGCACTATCAAGAAAACTTGAATAGAATTTGTTGTGTTTATGTCACGCAAAATTACGGGTTATGTCGCGATTATCGGGACCTCAGCTAAAGAACAAGTTTTTTCAAGAATAAGCTCTGCTTGGACGCTAATATTCAGTTGTGTGACAAGAACGGACACTACAGCAAGTAATAAAAACAAAGAATATTTAAACTTGGCACTATTTCCTCTTAAATAAGTTATTTTAGCGGACGAAGAAAATACCTGTGATCTCACTCGGCGGCCATCTTGGATGGCACCTGTACTGAAATAATGCATAGTTATTATACAAGGCCCCTTAACAAATATAATAAAAGCGTCCTTCACATCAGGGACATTTCCAGATCAGTTAAAACTGGCAAGAGTTGTACCTTTGCTTAAGAAAGGTAATGCAGAAGACATAGAAAATTACCAGCCCATTTCCATGCTGTCACCATTCTCAAAAACAATTGAAGCAATTATGAAAGACAGATTAATGAATTATCTGAATCAATAAAATCTTTTAAGCCCCTTTCTGAAGTGGCAAAAACACGGAGGCAGCCATAGTAGAATTCACAAAAGTTGTACTTGACGCTCTTGACAAAGATGAGTGTGTCACAGGCATATTTTTTGTTCTTTCTAAGGCGTTTCATACAGTCGACCAAAAGATTCTATTAAATAAATTAGAAGCATTAGGAATAAGAGGGGTAGTTAATGACTGGTTTTGATCATACCTAACAGATAGAGTACAAAAAGTAGAGGTAACACATATTTCAAATAGGTCTAAACATTTAGTAAAAATCTTATCAGAACCAAAATACATTAATATAGGGGTTCTGCAAGGTAGCATATTAGAACCCATACTGTTCCTGATATACATCAATGACTTTCCCAGTAGTGTTACTCATGGTGAAAAAATTCTCTTTGCTGATGACACCAAATTATAGTCACTGAGAAAACAAGAGAACTCCTTGCCGAGAAAGCAAATGTAACTCTCAAGGAAGTTTATGATTGGTCAATAAGCAATAAAGTGACATTGAACATAAAGAAAACTAATACCACAAATTTAAGTTTGAAGAGGAAAAATGACAATGTTAAATTAAATGTAGATGGCACCTCTATAGACTGTGTAACAAATGCAAAATTTCTAGGAATGAATATTGATTCTCAGTTGAAGTGGTGCAAACACACAAAGGTACTTGCAAACAGAATGTCATCAGCATGTTATGCCCTTAGAATCTTATCATCGGTGTGTAACATGCAGTGTCTTTTAGTTAGATGTTGTTCATATGAGCTCTCAATTTTTAGATATGGCATTCTTTTTTGGGGAACAAATGCACAAAATATGAACACAATTTTCAAACTCCAGAAAAGAGCCATAAGAATAATAATCAAAAATACTAGTCAAGCTCATTTTAAAGATCTGTTCAAAACACTGGGGATTTTAACTGCTACTTGTGAATACATTTACCAGTCAGTTGCACACATCAAAAATAACATTGGTAATTACTGCACAAACACCTCTGTCCATGACCATGCAACAAAAGATAGACTCAACTTACATTACAAAGAAAAAATAGACATATAACTCAAAACAGCATTTTCTACCAAGGAATAAAACTGTAGAATAAATTACCAAAAGAGGTTAAAGAAATTACAAAATTACACTTGTTTAAAAAGGCACCAAAGAAGTACTTGTTATGCAATACATTTTATAGACTGAAGGATTACTTAGCTTAACCAGAGTAGGGGTTTGATAAAAAATGTTATACAAATAAATAATAATAATGATTATAAAATATCCAACATAACACCTTCACTTTATATTTTTTTCTTCTTTTTCTGTTCTAGAAATACTTACCCCCAAGCTATGCATATCACCATACTAACACCTCTTCCGCTTGCTGAGCTCAACAGCGCACTCATTATGGAGGGGTGCTGACTCAATTTTTCAGGATAGCAAATGGGAAGTTGCAGTACAGAAAATGGCCCAGAGATCACCATTGTGTGTATATGTATGTATGTGTGTGTGTGTGTGTGTGTGTGTGTGTGTGGGTGTGTGTGTGTGTGTGTGTGTGTCTGTTGTGAGTGAAGTGTTATGAAACAATGTGTGTATAATGTGTGCAGTGGCTGATCGTGAGATATGAGCGAACAGTGTGGCATTACATTATTTAATAAGTTATTTGTAAAAAAATTATTGTATACCACGAGTAAATCTAATGATTGTCTCTAACTAGAAGTCTGTAAATATATGTGCATATGAATTAGCTTATTTTAAATTGATCTAAATTCGTAAATACTTTGACGTGTCCTACATCCTTGTAATAAGAGATCTACAGATGAATAAAGCTACTACTACTACAGATTCGTGAAGAAACGCCTTCGACATTGGATAGAACTGCAGCTTACCACGTTGATATCAACCGAATATAAACACATAGATTCACACATAAGAAGCACAGTCATGTACCTCTACAAGCAAAAGGGATTGATGGCCCATTTGTTGTTCCATAGGCCTACTGCATTTTGATCATTATCACCTGTTGCCAGATGTACGACCTTCATCTCTATATTATTCTAAGTGTGACAAGCAACTACCAAAGAGAGGGAGAAATATACTGCGAGTGTAAACACCAAGTCCTCAGAGCCAGTAACAGTGTCTGAAGTACTGTCAAATGTTAAATTTGCCATTAGAGACTTTTCATCCAATGACAATGCACTAGTTTATTAGTATTGGAGAGATGCTGTACCTTCTGCATTAAAAGGTGAAATATATTGTCACTTATCCCACATTTAATTTGTATGCCTTCCACATACCTCTGTAATGTATGCACTGATGGAAACATAGAACAGCAAACAGCTTATTTTTGTCTTTCCATCTTGGAGATGGTATGCTGTTCTGTCTTAACAACAAGTCAAGGGAATCTTTTTTTAACTATGGAGGTCCTATAGTCTTCAAAATTTGTTTGTCTCTCACTTGATCCTTCTGATACAGTTTTTGTTGCTGTCGGTACTTAAAATGATAGACACTTTTCTTGTTCTGTAACAGTTTTGCATGAAGTCTTGCGATCTGTACATTCTGATTCTCCTCACTCTTTTTCTAGACACAAATAACTGCACTTGATTTTATCACTTCATCGTCAAAGCATGTCTGTGTTGACGATTCAGATGAATCTGGCATTGATATATAGAGAGTTGACCTGGCTGCTTCAGTGACACAGGAGTGCTTTACAACTTTAGACGGATTGTCCAACCTTTGTGGCAATTTCCATTTCAGCGTCTGTTGAAGTGGCTTATTTTGAAGGTCAAACAATGTGGTTAACTGCATTCCAGCGAGTTTATTATTGTCTGCATTCATGAACTGGTTTTGTTCTGCGTGTAGCGGACAAAACGTAACATTACTATAAAGGCAAACAGGGCCTTTTTTCATTAGATGTTTTCGTCTGCTATTCACTATCCATTTTCCTACTCCTAAAACGAAACATTAATCGTCAAGATAAATGTAGTTTGCAAGCAAATCCTGACGATGCAGTTTAGTAACATGTTGGTATATACTTCTTATGATCCTTAGAAAACCTAAAAAAAGACCAATGTCGTGTCTTCTTCTTCTTGCTGCAATTTATTGCGCCACACTATGTTCCCATTTGTAAAAAACATTGTACTAACCAAAATAAACAACTACTATTCGCTTTAGTTTCCACGATCGCGCCGAATTCAACTTACCGGTCGCTTGGCGGGCTACTGACGCAGTTGGCAACAAAACCGAGGCGAAGTGTCCTGACGCTTATGTTAGACTGTGCCCCCTTCAAAAATTCTTGAAAAATATCTGGACCCAAACAGTTCAGGAAATCATATTGAACCTTCTCAATAATTGATAAGTATAGTTCTCTTGACTTAAGGCTAACACTCCTTTAGTTTTATCATACTTGATTTCCATCCCCAAACAATTTTTAGCCATTCCTAAGTCATTTACTCCAAACTCTGACTGTAATTTACTTTTCAAAAATTCAGTCTTAGAAAAAAATAAGTCATCAACATATAAAGCTATCATAGTAAGTAGGCCTTTGTCTTTATGTTTTGTAAACAGACAAGGTTCTTAGTCAGATCTCTTGTAACCTACACACCTTAAGATATCATTTACTCTTTGATTCCACACTCTGGATGATTGTTTTAAACCATACATAGCCCATTTTAACTTCAAAACTTTTCTTTTATCATTACAAAGATTTAATCCTTTGGGTTGTTGTAGGAAAATGCCTTCTTTGAGAATATCATTTAAAAAAGCAGTCAACATCAAGCTGTATAATGTTCCAATCTAGTTCAACGGATAAAGCCATTAGAAGTCTAAGTGTGGAATGCCTTACCACAGGAGAAAAAAAGGTCTCATCATAATCAACTCCAGGTTTCTGAGTGAATCCTCTTGCCACTAGTCTAGCACAATGCTGCACTTCATCTTCACTGTTGATTTTTTTCTTGAACACCCAATTTCATTGCACAACATTTGCACTTTCTGGAAGATTTACCACTTACCACGCATTGTTGTCTTCAAAAGCTTGTATGTCATCATCCACAGCACATTTCTAATCTTTTGCATCATGTCTGCATAAGGGCCTCCTGCATGGTTGTTGGGTCCTCGAGTTGATCTGAAGATCCAGGAGAAAAATAAATCTCATAATCATCATATCTTCTATTTGGTTTGAGCTTCCTTTGTGATCTTCTAATATGTTTTACTTCATCTTCTTGCATAACACATTTTTTTAACATCAGTTTCTTTTCATTCTTCTCATTTTCTTCATCATCCCCCAATGAAGTGGTGAGTTCTTCACGCTTTTTGTTTCAGTTCCTGCATCATTAATATTTTGCACTATAGTCACATCTCATCTTATCACTACATCATTTGTCTCAGGGTTGTAGAGTCTATAGCCTTTTGTAGTATTGCTGTATCCCACTAGGATGAATTCTTTTGCCTTCTTATCCTATTTTGCTGTCTTGACTTTGGGAATATGCACCATGACCTTGCTTCTAATTATTCTGAGATGATTAATGTTGGGTTTGTTGACAGTCCATAATTCATATGGTGTATTATTCCCTAAGCTGGAACTCACTGAAATACTTTGTAAGTGTACTGCACTATTAACAGCTTCAGCCCAAAATCTTTTATCAAGTTAACAATCAAATAGTAAACATCTTGCCTTTTCTAAAACAGTTCTATTCAGTCTGTCTGCCAAACTGTTGTGTTCTAGTGTATAGTTGTTGGATAACTGATGTACAATACCATGTTTTTTCAACAAAATTTACACAACAGAATTATTTTACATCATCTGTTCTTACTGTTTTGATTTTTCTTTCTTGCTGATGTTTCTCCAAAATTTTCTGAAATTCTTGAAATTTTTCAGAAGTCTTATCTTTGTCTACAGAAAATAAACAGATCCCATTTGGGTGTAATTATCTACCAAAATGAGAAAATACTTTGCACCACCTAATGACATAACTACCATTGTTCCACACAGGCTACTTCATGTGCTACTTCAAGTAGCCTACAGGCTCTCATGGCTCCAAGTGGAAAAAGCTTTTACAGCACCATTTTTCATTTTAATGAGATACTTTGCATTTAGGTGACCTAATCTTGTACCAATCAGATAATTTCCAAATATGACTTCATCTGTCAATGTTTAGCTTGTACACATCATTAATCTGATTAATGCAACTAATTCATTATGCTTGTTACAAATATTGCACTGATCAGTATTAAATTCAATAAAATTTCCTTGCTCAATCAACCTTCTCACAGATACGAAATTTATAGTTAATCCTGGAACACACACAACATTTTTTACAGTAATATCAAAGGAGTTCTCTCTGACTACTGTTGTTAAATCAACTTCTCCAGAGCACAACACTGGGATTCAAATGGTTCAAATGGCTCTGAGCACTATGGGGCTTAACATCTATAGTCATCAGTCTCCTAGAACTTAGAACTACTTAAACCTAACCAACCTAAGGACATCACACAACACCCAGTCATCACGAGGCAGAGAAAATACCTGACCCCGCCGAGAATCGAACCCGGGAACCCAGGCGTGGGAAGCGAGAACGGTACCGCACGACCACGAGCTGCAGACCACTGGGATTTCTGACTGGTTTGCAGCCATCATTTTTTGCATCTTAACATCATTTATTTTGTGTTTCAGCCACACTTCATTTGCTGTGAGACGCACACTAGCACATGAATCAACATACCAGTCACTTATGTCAAAAGAGCCACTTATAAGCACCGCACTGAAAACATTTGAAGTTTTGTTTTGTCTTGTTTCATTGTCACTGTTAAGGCACTTATTTTTAAAATGTCCTGGTTTCTCGTATTTATAGCAAACACCTTCCTTCCTGTTTTGATTTCCCACTGCATTTCAATTTCGGCGAGAAAAAGTTTGTTTAGTTTGCCAACTTTTGTCCCTAAAAGACTACCATTTGTGGTAACCTCTTCTTCCATGTCCAGAGGCCTACTTTTGATTGCGTCCATTGTGAGTGGAATTCCTGAATGTTCATTGCCATTACTATGGGAGAATATTTTTCTGGCAATCCTGCTAGCAATAACGAACCAATCCATTCATCATTAATAGGAAAACCTGTTCCACGTAATTTCTGAACATTATCTTCTATCTGGTTTATATAACTCGTCATTGAATCACATTTTTCTAGACGTATTGATATCAGTGTTCTCAACAAATTTACTCTTATCCTAAAACCAGAGTCATCAAACATTGATTTCAGTTTGTTACACAAGTCGACGGCTGTTTTTGCTTCTCTTATGTGCACATATAAAGATGGATCAATCATAAGAATTATCTTCACTTTGGCCTTTGAATCTTCCAATGAAACTACATTTCGCTAATCCTTCTAGAATAAGTACATTTTCGATAGCGAACGCTCATTCTCTGTAGTTCTCACGTCGTTTCAGCTTTGGCACATTAATTAGATAATTTGTCGCCGCATTTGTCTAATCGGACAATTCTTCATTGTGAACAGCAGCACACACTGGACTTTGAATCACGACA
Organism: Schistocerca gregaria; assembly: GCF_023897955.1. Lineage (NCBI taxonomy): Eukaryota > Metazoa > Arthropoda > Insecta > Orthoptera > Acrididae > Schistocerca > Schistocerca gregaria. The sequence continues at coordinate 599,991,515 of NC_064924.1, read as the reverse complement.
CATGGGTTTTAATCAGCGATTCCTGATACTTTTAACGATCGGTTATCTGGGTACCTGGGCCCATAGTTTGTTTCATGGATATTGAGAACATGATAAGCTTGTACACATTCGGTGATTTATTACAATATTTCACATTCGTACACTTTACTACACACACAATGAATATGGACAAAACGCAACTGAACAGAACAGCACATTGGAACAAAGATATAGAAACAGACAAAGATAACACACACATAGCTCACCATATATCGATATCATTTTATTAGGTTTCACAAACTTAATACGTATTCAGAAGTGTCGCTTGCTGGCCACTTGGTGCGCTGTTATTGCTTGGGTAACAAAACCGAGACGGAGTGTCGCGACTGTTATCTAAGACTGTTCCTACAGCTCCCGATCTCAAAAATAGGATAGTTTTGTACCAGTAAGTTCTCTGACTGTGTTTTCACGGTCTGGTATTTCATTAACTGCTTGTTTTAAAGAGAAATGTTGGTGCGCCAGCATCGTCTTCCACTTTCTTGTTTGGTAGCCATCCTCCTGCTTGAATATATTATAAAAGGCCATGTCATTTTATGATATAATATTTGACTTAAATTAGAATGTTACGAATGTTTACTTTCATTGTTTCTCATTTGGTTCATCTCTTGCCATAATCTGAATTTTAAATACTTTTCAGCAAATTATTCAGAGCATTTGTTCTGTTGGTCGTCTTATTACGATTATGCAGTTGATCGGCTGCCATTGTCATAGTTTTCAGTGCACACCACACCTTCAGTGTTAGAACCCAGCTTCACTCAGAAGTTCCATGACGAAGTGCGATTCCTTTGTAGAACACTACTTTATTACAAGCTCAATACCGATACAAAAATATTAATTATCTTTTCAAGATCACGCACCGCTGTGTGAAAAATGCGCCCCCAATACAAGGTTCACCAATGTTGACTGCTCACTTTTTTTCTCAATTACTATTTTTTCACTTTCACTTGTCTTATTCCTAAACACCAATATTTAAAAAAAAATACATAAAGAGGAAGAGCGATTAAGAATGGTGGGTCCTCGATTGGACTTATAATCATCTAATCTCGTTTGTTGCATGTACAGTGCTTTGCCGGATGTTATTCATTAAACTTACCAGGAAAGAAAATAAATATCTGAACCCAGAGGAATGAACTTTCAGTAAATAATAATAATCAGAAGGAACCATTATTGGAAACATGAACGTATCACTTCTTGAGGTAAGGACAACAAACATTGTTTAACTTTAAATTATGCTGTCCGCAAGATATAACGGTGAAATCTTTGTTCATTATCATAAAGAACAAAATTTTCTTTCTTCATTGCTACCATTGGAAACAAGTAAAATTCGTTTACTGTGAACCACAAGATGACTTTCTTTGTAACGTTTTACACGTTATGGCGAAAGCTGTGTTGCACCGTTGTACGCTTACTCACGCAGGTGAAACTTAAAGCTAAATATTGTTAATTAGTAGATGTTTTTCAAGATCGTCGTTACTCAGAATATTTGCAAAGATATTTTTGGTTTACATAAATGTTATGACGAAGGTGGGCAAGAAATAAAAGCGACTATGGAATAAACTGGTAGCGTGGAGTCTATTCCTTAACAAATGGAGTACTTAAGTTGAAAATTTGTGCAGTTCAGAGCACGCCTTCAGCATGAATTCTTTTTGGATTGGACACTTAACCAGAATACGGCAAGAAAGAAAACTTTAAATATATTCAATTATAGACTAACAGACAGAAGACGTAGAGCAAAACAGCAACTTAAGTGGATTCAGTGGATAGAAGTGAGTATGTCCAATAGAAATTTCACTGTTGAGAAGCAGAAACAGGTTATTGTGGAGACTGAGATACGGAATGCGGCAGGAGCCGTAGGACCCCAGCCAATAATAAAAAAGAAAGCCTCTTTCCTATTCTCACTCATTCTTTTTCTAGAGACGAGAATGACACCGACTGTAAAAGCTAGCACTTGGTGCTCTATTTTACATTTGCCCTATCTACAGGACGCCATTGCTTTTGATCTAGATCAGAACATGTACAATTTTGCCCTGTTCACTGACGACACGCCACGGTACTCTGCGCCCTTTATTGTATCACGCTACACCTCTGATATGCAAAGCTTCTTATGTAAGGCTTCCCATTCTTATTTCTGACATTGAAGCCACTTTAGTGAGGAAATTAAGCAAAACAGATACGTCACGTTCTGAAGGTTCTGCAACGTAAGGCAGCTATAAATTAGTTTTATTCTATGTATATGGTGCGTTCAATACACTTCTGTCAGTTTCGGTTCGTGCAGCAACGCTCGATAAGGCTACGCAACAATGTACATAGGTTTAGAATGTTTCCCTTGTTAGCGCACGTCTGTTAAGATGGTTTAATATTGTCAGACGGGTTGCTGTGGGAAAGTACTGACATGCAAAATCGCGAGATGGAGGAGACGAGCTCCTGCGTGCACTGAAAGATGTGAGACAGAACAAACACTAAAATAAAAAAAGGAAACATTTCATACTAGAAGATTACTGGCCAGGTCCATAAGCAAATAAGCAAACAAAAATTGAAAAAATGGTATATCTTATATGATTCTCAGACTCTTGAGTAATATTTCAATATCGGCTGCATTGTTGTTTATAATTCGACCACTTTTGTAAACAAACTAGTTTCCCAGCGTCCCACCCATGAATCGTAGCCTATCATTCATCATTCACCTTATCCACAATAGAGCCTATGAGATTGTTCAGGCTCATACTCCGCAGACTTTTACTCCCAAATATTTTTATGACAGGCCTGACTCTATTTGTTACTCATAAATCTTACTGTCAAATTGTACCACGCTTTTCTGTTTCGAGAAGAGCACAACTTTGCAGTTCTCTACATTGAGAGCCAGATGCTGCTCTTTGCACCACGTTGATATTTTGTCGAGATGGAACTTCATATTACTGCAGTTCTAACCAGACAGAATTTCCTGATAGATAACTACATCATTCGCAAAAAGCATGAGATTGTAATTAATACAAACCCTTATGTCATTAAAGTATGAAACGAACAGCAACGGTTTTGTTACACTACCCAGGAATAGGCCAGATATTACTTAAGCGTCTGTAGATAACTCTTCAAATGGCTTTAAGCACTATGGGACTTAACAGCTGAGGCCATCAGTCCCCTATACTTAGAACTACTTAAACCTAACCAACCTAAGGACATCACGTACATCCATGCCCAAAACAGGATTCGAATCTGCGACCAAAGCAGCGGCACGGTTCCGGACTAAAGTGCCTAGAACCGCTCGACCACAGCGACAACTCTTCGTTCAGGACAATGTACTGCCTTCTGCCTGCCGAGAAACAGTTGACCCAGTAGCTAAATATCCCACAATATTGTATTTTCCTTAGAAGCCAGCCAACCGTGACTCAAATGACACAATCGACCGGAAGTTATATGCCAATCTTGCTCCTCATTTCTTACAAGCAGATTTTTTTCCTTTATAGTCATCTAATTCCCCTCACTGCATATGGGTGGAGAGTGGGCTGTCAGAGGATACACGTCGCCACTCTTCGACCACATGAGAGTAAACAATTTTATAACATATTTTAAAACAGGACTCGGTGGTTGACGAAATGGAAGTTTCACATAAAGACAGATTGTCAGTTGCTTAAGTTCAAATACAAAAGGCTGATTTGTTGATTAGTAAAAACATTGACACAGATAAAATGAATGTTTCACAAATTATAAAAGACAGATGGACAGATGCATAAGTTAAAAGGTAAAAAGCCGATGTGTTCACTGATTAAGATAGGAACTTAGACGAGTGAAGTGATGAGTGAGTGTAGATTGTCAATGAGAGGGATATCACGCGGCTGTAGCAGCAAGAGCGTGTTGGTATCGGCGGACGGCTGGAGGAGGAAAAAATTGGAAATTTGTGGTAAGTTCCTGTGGGACCAAACCGCTGTGGTCACCGGTCCTTAGGCCTACACACTACTTAATCTAACTTAAAGTAACTTACGCTAAGAGCAACACATACACCTATGCCCGAGGGAGGACTTTTCCAGACCAAGCCTTAGGATGTGGGTGGAGAGAGGAGGAGAGAAATGGAGCCCTGACTGGGGGACGTGTGGGGTGGGTTATTTTAGATCTGATAGGATGGCTACATATCAGGGCGGATTTCGAAGCTGGATAAGTGAAGGCAATTAAAGTTTGGTCGGAAGAGGATGTGGAAAGTATGGAGGTGCAGCGTTTGGGAAACGAGCTCATAGAGACGCGACAGAGTACCAAGATCAGTGAGCAAGTGGGGGGGGGGGGGGGAGGGGGGGGGGCAACTACGAGGTGGGTAGCGTCGAGTTTACATGTAACAAAGGATATATGGAGGTGCTCAAGACGGAAGAATAGGATGGGGAACGTGATAAGTTTCTAGAGGATGCAGGTGGGGGAGCGTAAGAGTATCTGAACGACTAGTTGGAGTCGTGGCGTTTAAGGATCTGTAGGATTTGATAAAAGTTACAAGTAGTTTTTTTTTTCTTTATGGAGTTTCGATTCCCCCCGACGGCGGCGAGCTGGCAGCAGCTTAGTACGCCGCTTTTCAGCCTACAGAATTTGTTTTAAAAAGATGAAGATAATAAATAATAAAAGCAGGCGATAAAATCGGTGACTTAAATGGTAAAGTCGTGGAACTTAAAACAGAACAAAGGGTTGATGATGCTAATAAATTAAATATGAAGCAGACAGGTAAAAGGATAAACAGACAATTAAAAAAACACGGCGACAGTCTGGTTTCTGTTCACAACACTTTGGAAAGACGGACAACACTGAACATTCACATGAACACTGCACTAAAAAACTGATATACCACGGCCGAGTTCAGATGGGGGGAACCTGGACAGACGACAGGAAATGAAAGGGGGGAAGCAGAGGAAAAAACGAAATGGGGGGGAGGAGGGAAAGGAGCTGATGGAGAACAAGGAACCATAAGAGGGGGGCTGATGCTGGGAAGACGCGACAGGGAGTGGGGAAAGGCAGAGGAGAGGTATACAAAAGGACTCAGGGGGGAGGGGAGGCAGAGAGAGGTTGGGTGGGTAGAAAACAGGATGGAAGGGGGGAAGAGGGAGCCCAGGGAAAGGACAGAGGAAAGGAGGGGGGGTGAGGATCAGAGTTGATAGGAAGGACAAATGGAGGAACAGACGGCACCATCCAGGAGGGGGAGTTGACGGAAGCCACCTTGGGAAAGTAGATGAAGGATGTAGAGATGGAGGATGGGGGACACAACAGTAAAGACGAGGCAGAGGGCGGGGATTGGAGAGGAGAGGAGCAACCAGGGGGTGAGGGGGATCGAGGCGGTGGGAGGTGTAGAGTGTGCAGATATGTTCGAGGAATAGGAGCAGATGGGGGAAAGGAATGAGGTCATAGAGGATACGCATGGGGGACAGGAGGCATATACAGAAGGCGAGGCGGAGTGCATGGCACTCGACGATCTGGAGGGACTTATAGATTTGTGGGGGGGGGGGGGGAGGCGGTAGAAGGGTGCAACCTCCATGTCTGGCCACATAGGAGTTTGAGGCGGTTGTGGGCTCTGGATTGGATGGAGTGGAGATGAGGGATCCAGGTAAGGTGACAGTCAATGGTGAGGCCAAGGTAGGAGCGGGTGGGGGAAAGGTGGACAGGACAGGCGTAGATGGTAATGGAGAAACCCAAAAGCCGGAAGGAGTAAGTGGTGTGATCTACGATGATTGCCTGGTTACAGGTAGTTTTTTTTCTTTATTGTAATTTTTATAACCTTATACAAGGCAGGCTGTCAGCAGCAGAGTACGCCGCTCTTCAGTCTTGAGTTTGACAAAAAGTAGTACATATATAGGAGACACAGAGAAAAACAATCAAAACGGCGGGCAAAAATAGTAGACACTGAAAAACAAAAAAAAATGGAGCCGTTCACGCTGGACGAGAAATATTACTAACACTAGCTGACATGGCGCACATAACATGGATGACGGCGACGGCACATGTGAACAGTGGTGGCGTGACGGCGAAGAACACAAAACACAAACGAAGGCACACACACGAGACACTGATGGCGATGATCTCTGGCGTGCAAAGGTTCACTGAGCGTGTGCAGTCCGGGGACCTGCCAAGAAAGGAGGAGGAGGAAAGAGAACGGAAGAGGGAAAGGGGGGGGCAGATGCCATGGGCAGGGGAGGGGTGGAAGGGGGGGAGCCCGAGGGAAGAGGGGTGGGGGAAGGGGGATGGGGGAAAAGAGAAGGGAGGGAGGGTGCCGAAAGGAAAGGACACAGGAAGTGGGGTCGGAAAGGTTCAAAGTTGATAGGAGGGATAGATGGAATGGAGGAGGACATCATCAGGGAGAGGGAGCTGGCGGAAGCCACCCTGGGAGAGGGTAAGGAGGGTGGAGAGATGGAGACTGGGTGGGACGTGGGAATACAGGCGCGGCAGCGGGCAGGGGTGAGAGAGGATGGGTGACACAAGCGGGTGAGGAGGGATAAGTTTGCGGGATGTGTACAGGATGTGTATCCTTTCAAGGAAAAGGAGGAGGTGGGGGAAAGGAATGAGATCGTACAGGATCCACGTGGGGGAGGGGAGATGGATGCGATAGGCGAGGCGGAAAGCGTGGTATCAAGCCGACGTCACAATACACCGAAGCCATTCAAAATCTTCTGGCTCCTAAGGACGTCAAGAAATTACGTCCTGTATTAGGACAAATACATTATTATTGGTAGTTTCTTCTTCAAACACTTCCACCAGTGAACACTACATAAGTTGTTATGTAAAGGGATCACATGGAACTGGGACAAGAATACCAACGAGCATTTAATAAACTGAAATAATGTTTGCTTGACGCCAAACATCTTACGACATATGATCCGAACAAAATGCTCACAACTGCTGCGGATGCGTCATACTACGGTATAGATGATGTTCTGTTGCAACGGCATCTTGATACTGAACGACCAGTTGCATTCTCTAGTCTCTACAAAGACTTTAACGGTGGCACAAAGAAATTACAGTCCAGTCGGGCAAGAGGGTCTCGCAATAGTAATACCTGCAGTCGAAAAATTTCGAAATATGTTTACGGATGTAACTTTATCCTCCTCATAGACCTCACTAAAGTGAAATATCATCCCAGATCTGCCACACACGCCCCTGGTGGGAAGTTTGAATTTTGGCGGGAAAGTGCCACCCCCCGCCCCCCCTTCCCTCAGACAAATGGTGGGAAGTTCAAATTCCAACAGGATAATGCATCACACCACCGTTATCTCTACTACTGGAGCACTTGGGCGGGTTAGGACTCGGCAAGCTCTATTCATTCACGAGACGTGGAGTGCAGCGGTCTTCGTCTTCTGATCGGTTGCAGATTAATTTGGTAACGGTGATGCATGGTAGGTTGGTCAATGACAGTGTGAGGATGGTTTATCACTGTCTAATTTTACCCTAAGACATCGAGAATGCTATGTGACTCCCGTACACAGATAGATGGAACGTAAATTAAGTACTATGCTCGAGGTCTTAGAAATATGTAGAGCTCTGTCTGGTATACTTTGATGATTTATGTGTTCCAGAATTAACAGTGAATAGGTGTACTGGGCTGTGATCTGTCCATGTTCGCAATTATACTCGCAAAGTAGAGAAGGATTGATTTAGCTATGATACTGAAATTGGGAAAACATGGTGTCACATGATTGGCCAGTGTTGGAGTTAGTGTAAAACTACTAAAACTGTTCACCCTATCAACTGTATTGCTTAATATTACAGTACAGTGTCTTTTCCATCCCATCCGTGCATTGGTACGCTGTTGGTTACCACACAATGATTGACTGACAAGTCTTGTTTCAGCTGGGGAATGAGTTTTGTGAATGGGTGACAGCTTCTGGGGGTTGCCAGCAGCGAAACAGTGATCACGTACCTGAGTGCAAAATGAGGAATCACTCGAAGTGGAACGCAGAGCCATCGTCTATTCCGTCATTGTGACAGATGAGTTTAAATGTACTGGTCGTCAATAACTTTAAGACATCAGTTGGGAAACTCTCCACAACGCAGCCAAAGTCTTCTACTTTCCTTATGTTGTAAATGCCTTTTATTTAAAATCATCCACCGTGTGTCGCGTATAATCATGGTTACAGTAACAAAATTATTTACACTGTGAGATGTCTAGTTTTCTGCGAGAGGCCGTCCATCATGGCGTCTTAATGTCAGTTTATAACCTGACACAGGCATCGAAGTCGTGGCAGAAAAGAAGAGATGTTTGGTGTTGTAAAAAGCGTGTTGGAAGAAAGTGTTTGAAACAGCTAACCAGGACCAGAGGAAGCGTCTCATACGATAATTCGTCTAGAGTATAGGTCAACAAAACTTAAAGTGGTCTCTGGGGTGCCTGTATATTTAGTAGGATCGTGTCATACAGACAGCAGTAGTAGCAGTAGCAGTTTGATGCGAGGCTCTGGGTACACCATTAGGAATGTTTGGATGGGTGCACACTACGCTATTCTGGGAATAATTGTGAAATTTCTTTCTCTGCGCTGGAAGCCCACCGCAGCTATACGTAATTGCATCCGCATCGGTGCCTAGGTGACTTCTAAATAGGATGAACTTTTATAGTTGCTAATCAGAAACTGCTAATTGGAGTAATCTATAAACCTCCAAACGTCGGTGTCATGTCCTCCTTTCAGTCTGCCCTGTCCTCACTCGTGACACAGTATGAACACATATCATTATGGGCGACACAAACATCGACTTACAGTTAAAATCTCCCTCTGCCGAAAAACTAAGGCGACTGTTCCACTCCAATGATATGATTTTAACACCGCTGGACCCAACTCATCACACGCCACACAGGCACACAATCATAGATATAATAGCAACAAAGCGACCAGATAAAATAATCCGCGCCAATCAGACATCCGCTCCGGGACTCTCTGCTCATGACGTGATATTCTTAAATTACTCAATGCATACTACCAAAGAAAAATCTCACCTGGTAACCTACAGAAACTTAAAAAATGTTAACCATGACGCTCTTCAAAAGGATTGCTCAGACATCCCTTGGCATGATATAAGCGATGAACCGACTTTAGACGAAAAAATTCGGCAATTATGTCGCAAAATTATTGCACTGTATGATAAACATGCTCCTCAACGCACTGTTAAGGTAAAGAGAGCTCCCGCTCCGTGGCTCACCACTGCATTACGCCAGTTAATGAATAAACGTGATGCTGCACATAGGGCCTTCAAGCGTAACCCAACTCCCGAGGCGTACGAAGCTTATAGGAAACTCCGAAACAGAACCAAGCAAAGCGTGAGGAATGCCAAAATCAGACATGCCCGGTCTGTCGTATGCTGCATATCAAAACCTGCTGCACTGTGGAAAAAGCTGCGCAGTTTCGGTATAGGGAAGCGAAGATCTGACGCTGTTTATCAAGCGTCTGCAGAAGAATTAAACGATTTCTTCTCAACAGCTGCAAACTGCCACGCAGCGACAAATTACCAGCCCCATGTCACTACCGGCACAGTACACAAGGCAATTATGAGAATCTCTTCCGAGGCAGTATAAATGATGGAGTGAGCATTGGCATGATTAAGAACGTCGTAGACACTATTATTCCAGTTATCACAGACATCTTCAACCTGTCTCTTGTCAGTAGTACATATCCTACTGAGTGGAAGCAAAGTTTAATTAAGCCTATACCCAAGACTGACAACCCTAAGTCGCCAGGTGACTACAGGCCGATCAGCATACTACCTGCAATTTCTAAAGCCTTAGAGTACATCGTCCATTAACAACTGACGGATTACCTCAAAACTCATAACATCCATGACGAATATCAGTCAGGCTTTCGAAAGCACCATAGTACAGCAACCGCATTAATCAAAGTAACTGATCACATTAAACATGCTATGGACAGACGTGAAGCTACTATCCTAACACTGCTTGACTTTAGCAAGGTTTTGACACAGTTGACTTCGATATATTACTAATTAAAATGAAACAGCTGAATTTCTCAAACAGCGCAATACACTGGTTCGACAGCTACCTCAAAAACAGAAGTCAACAAGTCATTTGTGGGTCGGAAAAGTCATCATGGAAAAGCGTGCGCTCTGGAGTTCCCCAAGGCTCCGTCGTTGGTCCACTACTCTTCTCACTGTACATTAATGATATTTCTTCAGTGATTCACTCCTGCAACTACCATCTTTATGCCGACGACATCCAACTGTACATAAGTGCAAGCCCCAAAAACATTGCTGGCGCAGTAGCGAGTATGAACGCAGATCTTTGCTCTGTTTCTCGATGGGCACAGAACCTAGGTCTGAAACTAAACCCCAAGAAATCCCAGGTCATACTTATATCTCATCCAAAGTTAATCAGCCGGTACTTTCGCGAAACAGTCCCTAAAATACTCCTCAATGGTACCCAACTACCATACCAAAAAACAGTAAAAGACCTTGGAATAATCTTGGATGAACACCTAAACTGGGAAGAACAAACAGTCACAGCTTGCCGGAAATCGCTCTCCTCCCTACATGCAATTCAAAAATTTAGAAAAATATTTCCAACCCATGTTAAACAAACATTAGTCCAAACACTAGTCTTGCCAAATCTTTACTACTGCGATGTAGTTCAACACGGCACAAATAGTGAAAATTCTAGATGCCTCGAGCTAGTGATGAATGCTTGCGTTAGATACGTGTGCAATATTCGGTTGTATGATCATATCAGTCCTTCATACTCCCAGCTAGGTTGGATACGCCCACATACGACACGCGATCTCCACACGATGTGCTTACTTCATCGATTTCTTAGCCACTGGTGCCCCCAATACTTATCTTCTCACATTAAACACCTATCATCATTCCACAATCGCAACACCAGATCGGATACGTCTATCATCTTGGCTGTACCTTTACATAACACAAAATCTTTCTCCGTGTCATTCTCCATCTCAGCCATACGACTATGGAACGCGCTCCCCTGTGATCTGCGTCTTATCCAGAACTACTCAACATTCAAGAGGGAACTCAAAACTTACATATTAGGGACGGTATAGCCACCATTATTGTGCCCCTCCCATCTCTTTCTTTCTCCTCTCCATCACAGCTTCGAATTTTACCGTTCTATTTCTCTTCCTCTAACCTATCTACCTCTTATATATCTCTTTCACCCCATTCTATCGTCTTATGTCTCTGCTCGATGAGAATAACTCACAAGCTGCAAGAACATAACGAGAAAATTCCCAACTAACAATGGGACTGACATTCAGAAAAGAAAAGTATGTATACTTTCATATACATACTCATAATAATAATAATAATAATAATTATTATTATTATTATTATTATTATTATTATTATTATTATTATTATTATTATTGATTGTTATAATTATTTTTTATTGTTATAATTATCATTGTACTACTGTTATAATATCTATTTTTTCTTTAACATCAATACTGCATAATAGGCTATATGTCCTTAATGTTAAGTAGAAACTGTAACTCGTTCAATCTGAGTATGCCTGGTTAGGTAAAATAAATGCATAAATAAATAAATAAATAAATAAATAAATAGATATCATGTCTGGCTGATTGATCTGAATGGATGTGGATGTGTAGTACTTGTATCTAGTTTGGGGATGTAAAACATTGCTCGCATTTCCGTCGAATGGCCAAAACGCGCTCCTGTTGCAGTAACTCTGGTCGTGTTGGATATGTGTTTCTCCAACTTCTGCTCAGTTCCGACTTAAATTGGAACGAACACTTGTGGAAAGCTGTAGAAATGGGCGCAACTGTAGGATGTGTAGGGTGTGACTAAAAGGAGGTTGTATTTTACTGTAGCAGACAGGCTCGAGGAAGGTGACTCGTTTAGAGATTTGAGAATGCCTGAAATATGATTCGCTTGTGGGTGTGAGCCCATGCAAGTATGTGCTCGAATGGAAAGATCTGACATAATTGCTATCATATAGCATAACACTAGAGATCTGAGAAGCTAGTGTACATTTTTCGCCTTAGGACCTCAATCGGCACATCATCTACTACTACTGTTCGTGCTCCTTCTCAATCAGTCATGGTCTACAACTTAGCAGATATATCGCGTAACCTCTGATATGGTCTCAAGGTACAATGCGATGGACATAGTATAGAATTATCCGTTTGAGGGAGTCGCAAATACCGCTTAAATACCACGTCCTTAGCCGAATCACTTTCATGATTTTATCATGAGGTTGCATCGTTTGCTCATAATACATATCCGTACGATAACTGTCAAAGTATTTGTCCGGAAAACACCACCTCACTCAGAAGTAATGTCGTACCTCGATTTGTAAAGCGAGTATAGCATTTAACATGCTTACTTGTCTGCACCTGTAGCACGAAGACAGCTTGTGACAGTAACATGCAGTAGCTGTTGGGATAGAGTTTTTTTCTTTAACATCTGGTCGATTACGTCTATGACACGGTGGTAGGACTAGCAAGAAGAACGTAAGAGACATGCACACCCATCGTTGGTTTTCGGTCGGTATTATTTCGTATCGTAGGCCAAGAGTTATTGACGAAATATTATACTTAGTACTAGTGCTGGGTGCGTAACATGTTCCCAATTGAGCATCAGGTTTATGAAGTAAGTGCGTTTGTGTAAAGTAAATGACTATATCCAGTCGTAAGGTGGGTATGAATTTGACTTGGAATATTGTTATAGCGAAGGGAAGGGCCAGTCGTGAAGCAGGTACAGATACTTCCGTTTCCAGAGCCACCGCCTTCGGTAGGGTGTATTTACGATACTTCACTCATTGTCAAATGACGTTCAATTGAGATCGCGACCGTAAGATGGGCGGCATTCGTGATCAAGCAGAAATTTGAGAAGATTGTGCGTTTGCGCTGTGTTATTTTCTCCTATGTAAATTGTTCTGTTGACTGCTTCTGCACATTTCGTGTCTTTATTTAGTTGAGAGAAGATCAACTGTGGTGTGTGCATTGGCATGTGGAAGATATGTTTGCCTGTTGTCTAGACATGGGAAGCACCTTAGTTGCCTTGTAAATTATATGGATGATTTGAAGTATGTTAGATCAGCGAGATCGGTATTCGCAGGTGGAAATATGGTTTTTCATGTGTTTGTTTCTAGTTAGTTAGTGGTCTAGAGCACACTCCACGTAGCTAAAGTTTCGTGTTTGTAGAGAAATGATTTCGAGTCTATATGTCGGGAAATATGTTGCGTTAGCGATCGGTAGGACGCCGCCTAGTGCTTGATATGGAGAACTATTGCGAAAATGGTATAATATTATGGCGAAAATACGTGTGTTCTTGTAATCGCTGAGTCTGTAGATGTGTATAGAAAAGCGAACAGGCAAGGAAGAAGAGACAGTATCGCGTTTGTGTCGAGGAGAAACGATCGCGAATTTGCAGAACAGTCCTGAGAGCGACTTTGGCCAGCTGGTATCAAAGGGGTACTTTTGTATGGTGGGGGATATGAACTGCATGTTTTCTAGATCGAGATGGTACTCGCTGATATATTGCTGGGATGGTGATCGGTTTCACACTCCAATATTCTTGCGAGTCTGGTATGTATTTGATGATCTGTAGATAATTTTGCGAGGTTTAGTTGTCGGTGCTTAATGGTGATCAGTGTAAAGTAGTTTATTACTGTTGAATGTTGCGTCTGTAGAAAGAAAGAAAAGGCTGACTGTGCTTCCCTAGGACTGGGAGGGGGGGGCATCGTAACATATAGTCTGTGTGAGTGTAGGCATACGATAACTTTGTCGGGTGCTGTACAGATATAAAATATAACTGCACTCTTTGTGTAAAAGGTGTATATACTGTATTGTAATAAAATGTGTATATATTGTTTTGCAATAAAATTTGTATGTATTGCATTGTAAGGTTAGTACGGTTTGTGTTACGGCATGACTAGAGAGGATGACTGTGTGTCCTATTGTGAGGGACGTATAGATTCAGCACACTGATAACGACAGGAGTATGAGAGAGAGTTTTTATGTGGAAAATTATATGCACTACAGATACTGAAGCACAGTCGTCAAGAGGAGACATTACCTGTACAACGATTGGTGTCAGACTGTAGCAGCAATCGTAGTATTTAATTGTAGTTGCAGTGGTGGATATATTCTGGGGTTCCAATATTCTTCCGAGTCTGGTATGTACTTGATAATGTGGAGACAATTTTGCGCGTTTAACTATCAACGCAATTTAGCGATCTGTGTAAAATAACCGCTGGAAGTCCGAGAAAGAATAGGTGTATGATGCTTCGATACCGGTGGCATAAGTAATTCGGCATGTAAATTTGATAAGAGCCAATCAGAATGTTCGATTCATTGACATCGTTTGTGCTGGGATATAAGAGTCTCTACACAGCGGAGGGAACGTTTGCGTATGTTGAAATCTGGAAGGATAAGGCATTAGGAGCGCTGGGAAGACTGCATTCGGCGTTATTTTCGTAAAGAGGTTCTATTAGGGCAAGAATTTCCGTGTATACAAGCTAAGAGACGACGAAAACAAGTACAAAAGAGCAGGTTAAGTATTTCTAGGGGACTATGGAATTTACTAGAGTTACAGTTGGTTATTATTTTAGATAGCAATGTGGCTTGAGTATAAGACTGATAACGTTGCTAGATGCGTTTGCGATGGTAAGTAACTATGCGCGGCGAATCGTCAGTCAAATGTCACGTGTGATCCGTTAGAATCGCTAAGGAGAAAGCAAGTTCTGCTATTCTGAAATGGATTCCTGCAGCATCTTCGCGCTTCTTGGAGTGCGCGCTCTGTAAATAAGCCTTCGCCCCTGTCCGATAGCGTCATCAACGGCGCTTACATACAACTTTCGTTTGCGCTCGGCGGCAGCTAGCGGCTGCGCTGCCGCCTGATCACGTTAGCATGTGTGTCTCAGGTGAACACCTATTTAGATAGGAATTTCTCAGAAATGAAGTATGAATGAGATGTATCCGCCTCATGCTTGTGGAACCATGGTGTGGGCCTGTGCGTGGTTTGGCAGCTCACTGCCGCGCCACGTCGTTGGGGTTGTCTGTGCGATCTACCGGAGAGGGGCTGGCGGAGGGTGCTTGCGTGCATTGGTTGAATTATTTTGCGAGCAGGTCTGTAGGCTGTGCTATGAGTTATTTGGACAGTTTACGAGTACTGAGCGTGTCTAGACGTAACTGTGCTGAATTATTTAGGAGGAGTGTGAATGTCTGTACTTAAATTATTTGCGTAAATTAGGAGTTGTTTGCGTGTCTGCAGACTGTGTATTGAGACCCCAAGCATAACATGGCGAGTGTTTTGCGTCAGTGTGATAAATATGTTCGATCCCTAAATAAAATTTACCGAACTAAATAGAGTGCACTCCCTCCTTACTCTCCCCAGCAGCCCAGCGCAGCCTGAGTCATTTTCGCACCATTTTCCTACTACAGACCGCCATCTGGGATTAGGTCACAGGAGGGATGACAGTACCCTGTGGTGGCAGTAATGTGTACTAGGTCAGTTGGAGTCTAGATCTCATGGTGGAGACATTGATTGCAAAATAAAAACTTACGTTCAGAATAGAGAGAGTCGTTTTCCAGCCATTCCGCCCCACCACCTTGGACTACGTGATGCACTATGCACTTTAGTACACGTTAGCCTAAGATCATGGGCTGGTAGGGTGATGTGGCGGTCGCTTGAGGATCGTCATGGAGAATATAACTGTTTGATTCCAAGTCCAGGTGGGTGTGGCATTCGTGAAAATTGATTCCAAGTCCTAGGTTCTATGAACTCGAATCACGTGACTACTGCAGTAGCCAATAGGAGTGCAGCATTCCAGGGCTGGGGGCTGCTAGGTCATGAATGAACACTGTTCTCATAGTGGGGGATGTAGAATTTCTCTTTTGATCATTGAATATTGAAATCGTAAATTGAGTTATTGAATATGATTAAAATTAAAATTTAATTAAGTACATTAGATTCGCGATGTGGGTTTTGCTTTAGTTAGAATATTTACAGAAGACTATGTCCGGCGAGAGTATAAAGGTCTAGGATGGAGGCTGCGGTGTCAGCGGCCGATCGCTTGCGGGCCACTGGCGTGTGAGAGAGAGAGAGCAGACGGTACCGTGTCATCACGATATGAACTGAGCCAGTTGGGCTCTGGAGCTCGTGGTGGATACACTGGGTGCTGCCATCTTGAATAACAGCACTTGCGTCATGATCTGACACCATGGTGGCGGCCTCCCATTAGCTACTGTACCGCTAATACCACACTGATATAAAAAATTTATGCAAATTAATAATTTTGCTACTGCATGTGGTGCTTCTCCAAACTACAAGCTGGTACTACAGATCCGCATCCTTCCCCCAGCTCCCATATTGTCTTTTATACTACCTCGTGTTGCATGATCATGCTTCATTTCCATTGAATGATCCAAACACAATTCTGCCACAGTAACTCAGCTTCCCCTTTTTCTACATGGGTTGCCAAAGATGGTAGATGTAGCTTTCTCCGACTTCTACTCAGTTCTGACTTACATTGGAAAAATCACATGCGCAAAACTGTAGGGGTGGGAGTGCAGAGTCTGAAGCGTTGTTGCAAGATACATTGAAATTTTAATCTAGCACGTAGGTTCCAGAAAGGTGGCGCGTTTTCGAGATATGTGGGTGCCAGAAGTATGATATGGCATCGAGACAGAATGCATTACAAATACTGGAGAAATATCTAGTGGTGGTAGCATGAGGGGTTGCACATATCTGTTTCATACCATGCTCCTTAGGCGAATCACTTTCAAAATTCAGCGATTTTATAACGAGGTTGCATTGAGGGCTACGTGTAAGCGCACTGCTGGTGTGATAATATACACTCTGGTGGTCACAATCTCGGTATTTGTCCGGGTAGAAAAACCATGTCATTCGTAGCTAATGCCGCATGTGGATTTATAAAGCCTGTATAGCTTTTAACGAAGATACTTGTGTCCATCTGTAGAACCAGGACCACTTGTGACAGTAACATACAATAGTTTTTGCGATCGAGTTTTTTAAACATATGAGACGATTCCTGATCTCTTTCTAAGACAAAGTGGTATCACTCACAAGAAAAACTTATGAGACATGTCCACCCATCGCTGATTTTCTCTCAGTATTATTCTGTATGGTAGGTAATCAGTTATTGACGAAGTATTATACTTAGTAGTAGGGGGTGCGTGATAGGTTCGCCTTGAGCATCAGGCTTATAAAGTATGTGTTTGTGTTCCGACATATGCAAAGGAAATGACTATGTCCATTCATAAGGAAGGTATGTATTTGGCATCTAGTACTGTTCTAGCAAAGGGAAGAGTATGGCCGGCCGCTGTGGCCGAGCGGTTCTAGGCACTTTAGCCTGGAACCGCGCTGCTGCTACAGTCGCAGGTTCGAATCCTGTCTTGGGCATGGATGTGTGTCATGTCCTTAGATTAGTTAGGTTTAAGTAGTTCTAAGTCTAGGGGACTGATGGCCTCAGATGTTAAGTCCCATAACACTTAGAGCCATTTTTTGGAAGAGTGTGTCAAGTCATAAGAATGGTACTGGTATTGCTATTTCCAGAGCCATAGCCGTCAACAGGGTGTGTTTCCGATACTTCGCTCTTCGCTCATTGTCGAATGTCGTTAACTAAGACCGCGGTCGTAACATTTAGTTGTAAGTACAGGGATAAAATATATATGTGACCGATTTATTAGGATGATTGATTCTACCTGTGCGTGCTTGGTCTGCAGCGCCGGTGACCTGTGCAAGGGTGATTCACATTTCCCTTTAACAGTAGGACCTTTCAGAATGAAGAGGCCTGTTGGAGTGTAGGAATGTAGATGAATTAACGTTTTGTCCTCTAGACTACCAAATAGCGAACTAATACTTAGTACGTGTTGCATAGCTTTCATGATCGCTTGGAAATTTGAGAATGAATATGGAGGTATATTTGTGCTGGACCAATATTCCTTTCCACGTAAATTGTTCGGTTGACTGCTTCTGCACATTTCGCGCCTTTATTGAGTTGAGGGAACATCGATTGTGGTGTGTGCATCTAGCATGTGGAAGACACATTTAGCGAATATCTAGACATGAGAAACACCTTAGTTGACCATGAAAATTAAAGGGCTTGTTTGGAATCTGCTACATCACAGAGATCGGTATTCGCAAGAGGAAATATCATTTTTCGTCTGCTTATTTTGAGTTCTTACGTAAAGCTCTTTGCAGGCAGGATAAGCGCGATTTTCGTAGGTTAGTGGAGATAACAGTGGTGTGATGCATTATCCTGTTGGAATTTGAACTTCCCACCATTTTCCAGGGGAGTGGAGGGGATGGTAGGGGTTAGGTTAGTGGAGGTAGCCCAAGTCACCTGTCTTCCCACGGTTTTCATAGGTTAGTAGAGATAACTGTGGTATGTGGCATTATCCTGTTGGAATTTGAGCTTCCCGCAATTTGGGGGGGGGGGGGGGGGCGTGGTACTTTGCCGCCAAAATTCAAACTTCCCGCCATGGGGTGTGGCAGGGGATATGGCACTTGTGTCATCAGTGATGTCACAGATGTCATTTGGGCATGTGGTCAAATACTCAACTCGTGAAATTTTAATAATTGCTCTTCAATATTGTTAGGCCAGGTTCTTACAGGTATGATGACTTTATTTATTCCCTGGCACCCAGTAAAAACCGAACAGTGACGACAGATTGGCTATTGCTAAAATTGGACTGCAGTATTGTGAGTGCGATGTTCAGTTATATCCCACTTAATTATGCGCTCGGTGTCTTTTCTGATAGCCTCCTTTTCCTTCCTTGGAATTGCGTATGATGTGTGACACTAAGTTTCACCTTCATTTGATACACGTATTACACTGGGTTTTTCTTCGAAAATGAGTGACAATTGTTTCAATAGATCATGCTCTTGTGTAAGTGTGGCCGACTATTCAAACAACTTTTTGGTGTCTTTGGCTTCTTCAAATGTAGATCGTCAAACGTTTCGTGTATATATTAAACATCAGGATATATCAACTGAATATTAATCTTATTTGTCAGTTGCTATGGACATTTGCCTTTGTTTTCAACAAATTAACTGAAGTAGGTTCTTTGTATGACATTTCCTGAAAATCCCGTGCTTTAACAGACAATGAACTGTTAATTTTTCGACTGCTAAAAATGTGCAAATAAATATGTTCTCATTTAGGTTAATGGGTAAACAAGTTTGCAGAATAACAACGTTTGATTTTCTACCCAATGCAGTTATAATGTGACAATTTTGTACTGGTAAAGTAGACAATTTGAGTTTTTTCTGCAGCTCGTCAAACAGACTTTGCAAAATTAAGTTCTCCGCTGCGCCAATGTCTGGCACAACCTGTTCGTCTGTGTTGACAATTTTGCCATTTATAATACACTCCTGGAAATGGAAAAAAGAACACATTGACATCGGTGTGTCAGACCCACCATACTTGCTCCGGACACTGCGAGAGGGCTGTACAAGCAATGATCACACGCACGGCACAGCGGACACACCAGGAACCGCGGTGTTGGCCGTCGAATGGCGCTAGCTGCGCAGCATTTGTGCACCGCCGCCGTCAGTGTCAGCCAGTTTGCCGTGGCATACGAAGCTCCATCGCAGTCTTTAACAGTGGTAGCATGCCGCGACAGCGTGGACGTGAACCGTATGTGCAGTTGACGGACTTTGAGCGAGGGCGTATAGTGGGCATGCGGGAGGCCGGGTGGACGTACCGCCGAATTGCTGAACACGTGGGGCGTGAGGTCTCCAGAGTACATCGATGTTGTCGCCAGTGGTCGGCGGAAGGTGCACGTGCCCGTCGACCAGGGACCGGACCGCAGTGACGCACGGATGCACGCCAAGACCGTAGGATCCTACGCAGTGCCATAGGGGACCGCACCGCCACTTCCCAGCAAATTAGGGACACTGTTGCTCCTGGGGTATCGGCGAGGACCATTCGCAACCGTCTCCATGAAGCTGGGCTACGGTCCCGCACACCGTTAGGCCCCCCAACATCGTGCAGCCCGCCTCCAGTGGTGTCGCGACAGGCGTGAATGGAGGGACGAATGGAGACGTGTCGTCTTCAGCGATGAGAGTCGCTTCTGCCTTGGTGCCAATGATGGTCGTATGCGTGTTTGGCGCCGTGCAGGTGAGCGCCACAATCAGGACTGCATACGACCGAGGCACACAGGGCCAACACCCGGCATCATGGTGTGGGGAGCGATCTCCTACACTGGCCGTACACCTCTGGTGATCGTCGAGGGGACACTGAATAGTGCACGGTACATCCAAACCGTCATCGAACCCATCGTTCCCGTGCCACCCAACGTACTGTAGAAGGTGTAAGTCAACTACCCTGGCCAGCAAGATCTCCGGATCTGTCCCCCATTAAGCATGTTTGGGACTGGATGAAGCGTCGTCTCACGCGGTCTGCACGTCCAGCACGAACGCTGGTCCAACTGAGGCGCCAGGTGGAAATGGCATGGCAAGCCGTTCCAGAGGACTACATCCAGCATCTCCACGATCGTCTCCATGGGAGAATAGCAGCCTGCATTGCTGCGAAAGGTGGATATACACAGTACTAGTGGCGACATTGTGCATGCTCTATTGCCTGTGTCTATGTGCCTGTGGTTCTGTCAGTGTGATCATGTGATGTATCTGACCCCAGGAATGTGTCAATAAAGTTTCCCCTTCCTGGGACAATGAATTCACGGTATTCTTATTTCAATTTCCAGGAGTGTAGTTTGTACTTAGTCCTCCAATCCTTCGTCTGTATAATGATCATCCCTCATGTCATTTTCCTGATTATATCTTATAAAATAGCTAGGCGAAAGCCTTATGCTCGCAATTCCGTCACAGTCGTTGGCAGGAAGCAGAGGTCGGGAGTTAATCCCTCCGTCCGTTGCATCAACTATATGTATCGTGGGTTCAGAATGATGCCACGTACTGTCTTGTATTTGACCAGGGGCTTCATGACCCTGTTCTGCGTTTCAACAGCTCCCGTAACTACTCTTAGTATTGTAGTTACTCGGTGGTTGATTGTTACTATTATCAAAATTTTGTTGTGCATTGCCATTTGGACCATACGCATTAGTCCATCCATTATGGTTAATACGGTGTTGAGAACTGCGGTTTTGTTGACTGTATACGCTACCGTTACCATTATGGCCTCTGTTACCGTTTCGTCGGTTGTTTCCGAAATTACAGTTCTCACTATGCCTCTGGGGTGGTGCTATGGATCATACGCTTGTTGCGCGTTTCCGTTTTGATTGCAGTGGTTGCTACCATTATTGTTGTTGTAGCTGCCCCCACTGTCATTATTGCCATTATTGTTGTAGTTGTTAAAATTTCCATTCCCAGGCGCGCATGGCTAATTACGATTGCAATCGTTTTTCTTAGGGCTCATTTCACATATGAGATCAATTGAATCGACTACGGATAAGAAAATATTCTAACTCGTAAGTCGGAACTGCGACCAGTTTTCACGTTAGTGGACGTAGCCGAAGAGTGATTTTCTTAGGTTAGTAGAGATAACCGTGGTGTGATACATTATCCTGTTGGAATTTGAACCTCACGCCATTTTTCTGGGGGAGGAGGGGGCGTGGCAGTTTCCCACCAAAATTCAAACTTCCAGCCAGAGGGGTATGGCGGGGGATATGGCACTTGCATCATCAGTGATGTCACGGATGTCATTTGGGGTGACCTATTTTGGGGAGTCATCCTGGTCTGGGGTGACCTACTTTGGGGCTTCGTCCTGGTCTGGGGTGACCTACTTTGGGGCGACGTCATCGCCGCCATCTTGGGGGTGTGTCTGTGACGTCATCGCCGCCATCTTGGATAATGGTACTTTGGGGTGACCTACTTTGGAACGATGTTCTGGTCTGGTTCAAATGGCTCTGAGCACTATGGGACTTAACCTCTATGGTCATCAGTCCCCTAGAACTTAGAACTACTTAAACCTAACTAACCTAAGGACACCACACAACACCCAGCCATCAGGAGGCAGAGAAAATCCCTGACCCCGCCGGGAATCGAACCCGCGAACCCGGGCGTGGGAAGCGAGAACGATACCGCACGACCACGAGATGCGGGCGTTCTGGTCTGGGGTGACCTACGTTGGGGCGGCGTCATCTCCGCCATCTTGAGGGTGTGTCTGTGACGTCACTGCCGCCATCTTGGATAACAGTACATTGAGGTGACGTCCTGGTCTGAGGGACCTATTCTGGAGCTGTACCCCTGTAGCCCCCCTACTAGTGACCAGTGAAAATTTGTCTGGACACGCTTCGAACAGCAGTGGGATACCAGTCTGACTGTCGCCTGCAATATGGTTCGATAACCACGAGTGATGGTCTGGATCATATCATTTTGTAGCGGGATCCCCGCAGTTGTCATCCGCAGCACCCTTACAGCACAGCGATGCAGTGATGATATTCTACACCTCGTTTTGTTGCCCCTCTTGCCATCCCGGGTTTACATTGGGGCCAAACCCTACCTTGGCCAGTAAGGTCGCCGGTTCTTTGCCTGTCTGAGAATGTTTGGGGCATTATGGGGAGAGTGCTCCAACCAGCTTAGGATTTTGACGATCTAATGTGCCAGTTGGATAGAATTTGGCACGATATCCCTCGGGAGAACATGCAACAACTCTATAAATAATCCAAGCCGAATAACTGCTTGCATAAGGGCCACAAGTGTACCAACCCATTACTCATTTACTTAGTTTGTGGAGCTTTTTCTCCCGAGTAAATCATCTAATTTTCCTGAAATTTTGAACATTTGTTTGCCTGTACATGTATGTCATATCTACCGATTTTCAGTCTCATTTCGATGATTCCTTCGTGGTGCGCCGTTTTTTTCCTTACAGTGTATTTTCTGAAACCAACGGCACACTTCCAGATTGCACCACTTCATCCTGAGACCAATGATCTCACTTACAAATTCGCACGAACTTCAAAATCGCACGTGACAAAACTGGTACAACAGTACAATAGAGACAATGCTTTATTTAGCTACCTCTCTCAGCACAGAGCCAATCAACAAGATTCACAATACCCAGTTGAAAAACTGCACAGAATACCGCATCCAACACTGATGTCGATTTTAAAGCCGCTCGTGTATCCACAATCCGAGCTTCAACAACAGTCTAAACTCAATGATCCGGTACTCATTTCACTACACAACTATGGGAAAAAGAAGTGTATGCCAGTCATAGTGACAGAGCAGCTCAGCAATGCCAAGTTTACAGTACAAAACTTCCTGACACATTAAAACTGTGTGCCGTACCGAGACTCGAACTCGGGACCTTTGCCTTTTGCGGGCACGTGCTCTACCATCTGAGCTACCCAATCACGACTCACGACCGGTCCTCACAGCTTCAATTCTGCCAGTACCTTGTCTCCTCCCTTCCAAACTTCACAGAAGCTCTTCTGCGAACCTTGCAGAACTAGCACTCCTGGAATAAAGAATATTGCGGAGACACGGCTTAGCCACAGCCTGGGGTTGTTTCCAGAATAAAATTTTCACTCTGTAGCGGAGTGTGCGCTGATATGAAACTTCCTGATAGATTAAAACTGTGTGCCGGACTGAGCCTCGAACTCGGGACCTTTGTCTGTCGCAGGCAAGTGCTTGGGTAGCTCAGCTGAATCCAGCCAGCAATTAATCTATGGAAACGGATGTCACGCCTCCCACCTCAGACCAGTTTAAGGATGTCGAAATAAAGAAAACATGACCGGGCGCATCCTCACTGTGGTTTTGAGTTGGTTTCTCACAGCACCCTGGGGAAGCGCGTACGTACACCCACCAAATATTCACGTCGACAAACAAGGAATTACGACACAAGACACTAATACAGCCAGCCGTTTCATCAGCTCCAACACCTCCCCCGTCTCTCCCTCTCGGGCTAGGGGTTGCGCATCAGGCTTTTCTTTTTACTCGCCTTTTTATTTAATTGGTTTTATGTGGCCCACCATAAATTCCTCTCTTGTGCCAACATTATCATCTCAGTAACAATTGCAACTATGTCCTCAGTTATTTACTGGATGTATCCCAATCTTTGTCTTCCTCTACTATTTTTACCATTTACAGTTCCCTCTAGTACCATGGTAGTAATTCCCTGACGTTTTAATTGATGTCCTATCATCCTGTCCCTTTTTCTTGTCGGTGTTTTCCATATATTCATTTCCTCGCCGATTCTTTGGAGAATCTCATCATTCCTACCTTATCAGTCCACCTGATATTCAACATTCGTCTGTGGCACTACATCTCAAAAGCTTCGACTCTCTTGTGTTCCAATCTTCCAACAGTACATGTTTCACTACCATGCAATGCTGTGCTCTAACGTATGTTCTCAGAAATTTCTTCTTCAAATTAAGGCCTATATTTGAAAGTATTAGACTTCCCTGGGCCAGGAATGCCCTCTCTGTTAGTGCTTGTCCGCCTTTTATGACTTCGTTGCTCCATCTATCATGGTTTATTTTGCTTCATAGGTAGCAGAATTCCTTAACTTCGTCTGCTTCATGATTCCCAATTCTGATGTTCAGTTTCTCGCTGTTCTCATTTCTGCCATGTCTCATTACTTTCACCTTTCTTCGATTTACCCTCAATCCATAATCTGCAGTCATTTGGCTGTTCATTCCGTTCAATAGTCTCTATAGTTACTGTTCACTTTCCTTGAGGAATCGTATCATTGATATCCTTTCACCTTGAAGTTTAATCCCACTCTTGAACGTTTCTTTTATTTCCGACATTGCTTCTTCCATCTAAAGATTTACAATCACAGCAAAAGATTACTTTCCTGTCTTACACCCTTTTTAATCTGAGCACTTCATTCTTGGTCTTCCATTCTTATTGGCCCTTCTCAGTTCATGTACATATTGTGTGTCATCTGTCTCTTCCTATAGCTTGCTCCAATTTTTCTTTGAATTTCTAACATCTTGCACCATTTCATGTAGTCGAATGGTTTTTCCAGGTCGACAAAACCTGTCAATGTGTTGTAATGTTGATGCATTAATTTGTTCCGAAAGCGGTGCTGATATTCAAGACAATAAAAGCGGGTTACAAGCTGTGAGCTATCTGGGGAAGTTAACCTTGCATTACTGAGCAATTGTTTCACCAGGTATCCAGTCTAGTTTACCAAATTGCCAACCAGACTAACATTAATTTTAATCTTTTAATAGTCATCTTACTACAACTGGTGATATATATGTATATATAAAAATACAATTTAAATAAAAATTAATAAATCAATTTATATTTAGACATTTATTTTAACACTGATCATTGTTCTGTTAAATTTTCAGCATATTAAACTTGATTCATAACTAAACTGGTGCCTTATTTAGGATTGTGAAAATGTGAGTTTGTAATCTTACGCAACACATGAAATATGGACCCAAGATTGGGAGACTGCATACAACACTGCATTCATAAAATAACACACGAAGAACGTTGAAACATATGCAAGAGGAAATTAACCACAACAAAACGATTCAATTTTCACCCAAAGAAGTTACGTTCGTAGTGCAATCCTGTCCATCATGAAATTACCACACACTGGTATACTAAATTCATACTAACTCTCTGTGAAATATTCCCGAAAAGAATAGCTGAGGGGTACTTTGATGATTACACCACATGCTTCACGAGGTCAACTTGGTTTACACAAAGAGTGTAACTCCACAATAATGTTGATGATTAAAATAAATTACATCGAAACGCAATTTACAAAAAAAACTTGAACTGGTTACTATCATCTTACTATTAACCTGATGAGTCAAACAATTGTATAAACGTGTGGTACTGGTCTCACAAACTACAGCCCACGTGGGTTGAACATAAAGAAAAGTTGCTATATTGAAAAATATTGTCAAGACGAGACGTTATAATCTCACGCACATTCGCATTTAAGATTGATGATCTTAGTTAGAGTTACAGATCATCCACACGTGGTTCAATTTTACTCACAAAGTATCGACAATGCAACTACTGGAAGATACTCTGAACTTCACACTCGAATTACACTGTGTTCCAATTTAAGATAACATTATATATTTTAGATCTAAACCTGAAATAAAGGTGATTAAATTTCCAGTTAGGCCGAACTTAAGAAATCCGTTGTCCTATGGACTTAGCAGAGACGCACTTAGCCGGAGATCTTACCACTTCAGGCGCTCGCCGCGGACAGACTGACCTGGGCTCCTACAAAGGGTGCTTCCGTATACAAAACGGAAGTGACCAGAGAGGCAGCTTCCTATACCAATATGACAAGGGACAGACAGGACCATACTAAGAATAGAAACCTCTCTGCTTTTAGAAAGTGTAGCTACCTGTTTCGGCGTTGGTCCTACTGTTCTCTAGCAGACAGGCTTGTCTGCTACCACCAAGCATGCAACTAGAAATACATTTGCTCATTCATCCTCTCACACAGAAGGGAAGGGGGATGACAGTATCTTATCATATACAGTATATAAAAGAAAGCGGATGTGGTTTCCGTATGAGACTGTGTGACATGAATTACATACAGTATTATTGACTTTTGAGTATGGGTTAGGTCGTAGAGATGAGTAATCACCCAGTCTGGCACAGTTTGCGGGAGTTGTGAGAGCGAGTCGACTTATGCCTCAGTGTGGAAGATCTGCCACAATGGGAGTCCAGTTTCACAGGTGGCACTTGTCACAACTCATCCTATGTGCTGTCACTACAGTGGTGTGTGTGTGTACCATGCCAGAGCGTTCTCTCTCTAAGTTTAAAACACACTATCCATATTATAAAACGTTTAAAGCACCTTTGGTAACGTTACAAATGCATGGTATCAGGTTTTCAGCGTGGTCACATTTTTGAAAGCACATCTGTAAATTAGCTATTAAATTTCCTGCACGCGGCACACGATAACTGCCGGTTCCCTTGACATACAGAAGATGTATCTAAGACTACAGGGTGGTCCATTGATCGTGACCGGGCCAAATATCTCACGAAATAAGCGTCAAACGAAAAAACTACAAAGAACGAAACTTGTCTTGCTTGAAGGGGGAAACCAGATGGCGCTATGGTTGCCCACTAGATGGCGCTGCCATAGGTCAAACGGATATCAACTGCGTTTTTTTAAATGGGAACCCCATTTTTATTACATTGTCGCAGCCATCGTGGATTTTCCGTTGCCCAATAGTGCATATTATGCCGGTTTACGTTACCGCTGTCGGTGAATGACGCTCCGTCGCTAAATAGAACGAGTGCAAAAAATCTGTCATCGTCCCGTAATTTCTCTTGTGCCCAGTGGCAGAACTGTACACGACGTTCAGTATCGTCGCCATGTTGTTCCTGGTGCATAGAAATATGGTACGGGTACAATCGATGTTGATGTCGCATTCTCAACACCGACGTTTTTGAGATTCCCGATTATCGCGCAATTTATGTGCTACCGATCTGCGGTTAGCTGTGACAACAGCTAAAACAGCTACTTGGGCATCATCATTTGTTGCATGTCGTGGTTGACGTTTCGCATGTGGCTGAACACTTCCTGTTTCCTTAAATAACGTAACTATCCGTCGTACGGTCCGGACACTTGGATGATGTCGTCCAGGATACCGAACAGCATACATAGCACACGCTCGTTGCGCATTTTGATCACAATAGCCATACATCAACACGATATCGACCTTTCCCGCAGTTGGTAAACGCTCCATTTTAACACGGGTATTGTTTCACGAAGCAAATACTATCCACACTGGCGGAATGTTACGTGATACTACATACTTATAAGTTTGTGACTATTACAGTGCCAACTATCACAAAGTGAAAAAAGTGGTCCAACTTAAACATTCATATTTCTTTACATGCTACACGAATATGTAATAAAAAATGGAGCTTCCTGTTTTTAAAAAACTCAGTTGATATCCGTTTGACCTATGGCAGCGCCATCTAGCGGGCCAGCCATAGCGCCCTCTGGATTTCCCCTTCAAGCTAGACGAGTTTCGTTCATTGTAGTTTTTTCGTTTGATGCTTATTTCGTGAGATATTTGGCCTGTCACTATCAACGGATCACCCTGTATAGCTCCTGTGCTGGATGAGCAGTATAGACAACATATGTGGCTGAAATTGCGTACTTACTCCGAATCATACATCATTGTTCGAACTCTACCAGCACATGTAGTCGTCGCAGCAGCAGCAGCAGGAGTAGTAGTAGTAGAGCAAATTGTTCAAACCTATTGCTGTACAAGTTGAGCAGAGGCGGTGAAAGAGAGGAAGCTGAGACCAGTCTGTCCAGGAGTGAGATGAGGATGGATGGGTGGTGAATAAATTGAGACCAATTGGACCAAGAGGAGGAGGAGGAAGAAGAAGAAAAAGAAGAAGAAGATGAGGAGGGGGAAGATGAAGAGAAGAAAGAACATGCTCAGACTTGCCAGTAGACGAGTGGGAAGAGTATAAAAAGCAGAGCTTCAGCCCCTGGAAGGCATTTCTCCTTCATCAATTGAACCGCCAACATCAACATCCATTAGGAATTGAGAGAGCAGAGGTGGAAATCAACAACAATTGTGAGTATTCGTACGTTTATGCAGTCTACCCTTTGTTATACAAGCTTCGTATCTGTGAATGCACGTCAGACATGCTTTTTCTCATTCGAGTCTACAGAATCTGCGGAGTTTCTGCTGTGCACAAGCTCTGAGTCAGCAAAAAATTTCCCCAGGGAATCCCTTGCACTATCTGCAGGGAGACAGAGAGTATAAAAAACAGTGCATCAACACGTGGGGATGCATTTCTGTTGCATCCTCAGAGCTGTAAATATTATTTGAGCCCCTGGCTGAGAGAGGACTCATTTACTGGAAATCTTATTAAGCCGCTGGAAGGGAAAGATCTGCTATGAGAATCGGAGTTCCTGTACAAAGAAATTAGGAGGAGAGGATAAAGCAGGAAAAATGTAAGTATTCTTCTTCACCTAATGCCATCTGTCATTGTTATACATGTATCACCTCTACGAATGCAACTCAGACATGTGTTTTATTCAATGTTACAGAACCTGCAGTCTTCCCAGTCGAGTAGCGAAGAATTCTGCAGTCCGATCCAGCAGCTGGAAAAAAATCTGCAAGTCGAGGGAGAAGCAGCAGCGCCAGCGGTGGAGAATCTGCAGAAGAATACGACAACGTATGTAAGCTTAACTTCATTGAATAACCTAATAGTAATATTATTATAGTAGGTGAATTGGCAGCAAAACGCATTAAATTATATGACCTTGGCTGGATATACCAGGTGATCAAAAAGTCAGTATAAATTTAAAAACTAAATAAACCACGGAATAATGTAGATAGAGAGGTACAAATTAACACACATGCTTGGAATGACATGGGGTTTTATTATAACCAAAACAGCACAAAAGTTCAAAAAATGCCCGACAGATGGCGCTTCATCTGATAAGAATAGCAATAATTAGCATAACAAAGAAGACAAAGCAAAGATGATGTTCTTTACAGGAAATGCTCAATATGTCAACCATCATTCCCCAACAAAAGCTGTAGTCGAGAAATAATGCTGTGAACAGCACTGTAAAGCATGTCTGGAGTTATGGTGAGGCATTGGCGTCGGATGTTGTCTTTCAGCATCCCTAGAGATGTCGGTCGACCACGATACACTTGCAACTTCAGGTAACCACAAAGCCAATAATCGCACGGACTGAGGTCTCGGGACCTGGGGGCCAATCATGATCACCACCAAACGACGCACGCATGAGATCTTTCACGAGTCTAGCAATATGGGGTGGAGCGCCATCCTTCATAAACATCGTACGTTCCATCAGGTGTTTATCAGCCAGGCTGGGGATGATGCGATGCTGTAACATATCGGCGTACCTCTCACCCGTCACGGTAGCAGTTACAAAACCAGAATCACGCCTTGCCTCTAAGAAAAAAGGCGCGATAACGGTAGATCCAACCCATACCGTGACTTTTTCGTCGTGCAATGGAGTTTCCACGACAGTTCTAGGATTTTCGGTAGCCCAAATTCTGCAGTTGTGGGCATTGACAGACCCTCGGAGCGTGAAATGAGCTTCGTCGGTCCACAACACGTTACTTAACAAATCGTCATCTTCCGCCATCTTTTGAAATGCCCACACCGCAAATGCCCTCCGCTTCACTAAATCGCAAGGTAACAGCTCATGATGCCGATGAATTTTGTACGGATAGCATCGGAGGGTACGCCTCAGTGCCAACCAAATAGTAGTGTATGGAATGCCGGTGCGACGTGCGACTACATGAGCGCTGACTTCCCCATGCATAGACGAACCCGCTACAGTCTCCATTTCTTCCTGAACTCTCAGCAGCATTAGCCTTGTGATCAGTCGGCCACTAAGGGGTCTATCGTCTTAACAACCCGTGGCTTCGAACTTCGAAATCATTCTCGCCACAGCTGCATTTGTCAACGGACCTTTACCCATTCGAATGTCCTTCCTATGGCGATAGGTTCGTAACGCTGAACTAGCACATTCCCCATTCTGATAATACAGCTTCACTAAAAGCACCTTTTCAGGTAATGTCAACATGTTGCAACTGCTGGTGCATCTGATTATCTCTCTCATTACAGCTCCTTTTATACAGGATTGTCATGCGCAGTCACTGACGTTTTGCTGTCCAGCACCATCAGTCCATCTGTCAGACATTTTGTGAACTCTTTTTTTGTTCTAACAAAACCCCATGTCATTTCAAGCATGTGTGTCAATTTTTACCTCTCTATCTACATTATTCTTTGGTTTATTAAGTTTTCAAATTTATACTGGCTTTTTGACCAGCCGGTATGTTGGTAAAGTAGGCTTGACTTTAAGAAACTTAGTCACTTCTTGGATGCCTGTTTTAATATTATCGAGACCAAAGTTCATTAAATTAACCTACCTATTAAGATCGTTTATTTTGTAGTTTGTAACTTTCTCTCGCTGAAGGCAGGTCAGGAAAAGCATACGTGTCTCATAGCAAGAACAAACCTCTATCATTGTCTGCTGACACCAGTAAATGATATTCCATCAATGTAACAGAACTATCTTTGGAAAAAAAACTGTAATCAATCCGAGTTCGAGATTCTGTCTACGCACTGAAGGAAACAGTTAAACAGCGAATTAATGTGAATAAAAATTAGGGTTTTATTGTATGCATAAGTATATATGAAACTTATCAAAGGTCACAGCAAATAAAAGCGCACTAATAAATACGAAGACAATGGATAATGCCTGTTTTATATGCTCAATTCTATTCTGTAGATGAGAAGACAGAACGCGTGTCTAAATGTGTTCTAAAGGCAAACAATTTAAACTTCGACTACGTATTATTCCCTACAGAGCTCAAAGATGTACATATCTTCAAGAAACAGAATATAGACATCTCTGTAACTGTGTATGGCATCCAGTATTCAGACGACCTGTGAAAGACAGAAGGAAAGACAAAGAATTCCGAGTTGTACCACTGCACACTCAAAACCACCGTCACGACAAGCACGTAAAACTATTAAAGCTGCAGGTTGATAATGCTGATATATGCAGTTTCTGTTACACAAAAATCTTGTTGAGATTAGCGCATTATATCCTTACTGTGCGGCCTGAGTCCATTTTGTTTATGAACATTTCCTCAATCATTTTCATTCACAGAAAACATTGTATGCACATGTGCTTCACTACGCACAGTTAAAAGCGATTACCAATATATTTCCTACTGGCAAAAATTAGTTCGTAAAATTCACAAATTTTAGTGACAAAATGAAACTGACTGCGCAATTTACGCTGATGCGGAATGCATACCGGAACCAGTCGCTGGATGCAATTGTAGAACTGACTGTGATTCATTACGTACACTGGAGCTACAACCAGGAAAGTTCCAAAGCTGAATTCTGTAGAGGCAGTGATTGGAATAGTTCATTCAACAGCTCTATGCGCTCGCTGAGAATCTGAATGCCTTTTTATTACAACATAAAGCGATGGTACTAAGCCCCTATGAAGAATCAGGGATTTTCTCTGCAGCAGAGATTTGTCATATATGCAAGAAATCCTTTGAAGTAGGCCATATCAAATTCCGAGATCATTGTCATTTCATAGGCGTGTACCAAGGTGCAGCATATCCCGGTTGAAATGTGACCTACAAGCCTCACTACACTGTGCTCATTGTATTCCACTATCTACGCTATTACAACGGTCATTTCATGATCAAGAAACTTTGTGAAAAACGATGGTAGACGAGAATTAACCAGACGTTAAGCTAAATCAAGGTCGTCGTTCTGCTCTACTATCAAACATGTAAAAATACAAATCAGTTACAAAACGCATTCGAATAATGCACCAAGAAAGGCACTGCAAAGAAAAATAAATTTCAGGTTCACTGAGTCATTAATTTTCTGAACACGCTTCCTTGAAAAATTTGCATCATACTTAAAATCCAGTGAACTCAGTATGATAAGGACCTATTTTCTGGACGACTGAGGTTCAGTCTTATTAAACACAAGGTAATCTTTCCGTACTAGGGCGTGAGCAGTGAACTGATTTTATTGGAAGATCATCTGCACTTGATTTTTAAATGTCTGCTAACAGATGTAATAATCACAGAACTTCTTTACGAACGAGCCTGTGATGGGTAGAACATATTCATGTGTACTTCAAAGCTTTCACAGTCTTTGCCTTAAGAAACATTTGGAGGCGGGTGGCGGGGGGGGGGGGGGTAGTGTGGTGGGGGAGAGTAGTGTTTAACGTCCCGTCAACAATAAGGTCATTAGAGACGGAGCACAAGCTCGGATTAGGTAAGGATGGGCAAGGAAGTCGCCCATGTCCTTTCGAAGGCTAAATCAGAATGGCCGTCGTCCTCCAGAATGCGAGTCCAGTTTCATAACAACTCCACTAACCCGCTCGGTATGACATACGAACCGGATCCTGCCCATTATATTGTCTCACTTGATTTGGCATGGGATGGTATGCCGAAAATTAGTAAAACAGAACTGCAATTTGTAACCATTATTGACCAACTCCAGTTTGTTCCATGAGGCTTCAGAGGTGGAACTATTCATTGTTTGTACTGAGATGCAGTTGCCAACAACAGATTCATGCTTATATATGACAAAAAAAATCAGCAAATTTTACACACTTTGTCTTGATGTGAATAGCCTATGCAGCTGGTGGATGTTACAATATCTAATTTTGAGTGGCGTCCTTCAGTGAGTGTCAAAAGCTTTGTGGTGAAGTATGTACTAGATGATACAAATGTAGGATTCTAACTGGAAGCAAATCTTGAATACCCTGAAAGTATTCACAATTTATATTCAGATTTACCCCTATGACTGGAAAAATTGGCACCACCATGTCAGGAAAAAACCGATCAGATTGTTTTCGACCTTGGATGAGATGAAACACTGTCATTCATTACGAAAATCTCAAAAAAAGTTTACGAAATGAATTCATTTTACAAAAAAATTCACCAAATATTATCGTTTAGGCAAGCTCCATGGATGAACTCATAAATGGAAATTAACGCGCAAAACTTCGTGTCTTCATTGAGTCTGTGAACATTTCTTCAAACTCATGAATACTGATGCATTTGGCAAAAATCACGCAAAATGTGCAAAAGATATGAGACACTAGATAGCAACATCTTGGCAGGGCTGATTCGGGGTAGCTGAATTAATAGCAAAACCGAATTTTCAAAGGATAGTTATTTTTAAAGAAAAGCCTGTCGCCATCAAATTGAGCATACTGAATGTAGTTTTTGATAAACCAATCACAACTGGAATGATGATTTTAGATCTCTTGAAACACTATTTTCCGATTTCCATTACTGATATAATTTGAACAATGATGATAAGGAATGAGAACAATAAGAAATACACTGTCACTGAAAAATATGTACAAAGAAGACGTATTAATGCAAACAATGTAAGGGTACTTAATAGTGTGCTAAAAAGGATGCAGTGGGACATAGAACAAACTGATGATGCAGACAAAAAGTATGACAGTTTTCTCTCTGATTATAGATATTGCTACGATGTAGCATTCCTGTTAAAAAGAATGAAAGTCAGTGAGAAAACAAACACATGGGTAACACAAGGGTTTAAAAAATCAGAAACCACCCTTAGAAACCTAAGCAAACATGCTAAAATGAATACAGCAATAAAACCATACTATAGGAAATATAGAAGGGTCTGTAAGAAAGTTTTACAGGCAGCAAAAGGGCTAAGGAATGATTCATATATTAATAATGGAAGCAATAAATCAAAATCGACTTGGAAGGTTATAAACAATAGCATAGGAAATTGTAAAACCAAACCCATAATTTCAAAATTAAAAGTGAGGGTAAAGTGATAGAAGATGCTCAACAGGCAGCCAATATATTCATTGAACATTATGTGAACATAACACTGAACCTAATTAAAAGTTTGTGCAATTCAAACAACAAAAACATAAAAGTACCAACTTGTGAAAAGACAATGTTTTGTACCCAGTAACAGAATGTGGAGCTACTAATGCTATAAATAAACTAAAAAAATAAAATGTCATGGTATTGACGGAATTCCA
Source organism: Schistocerca gregaria (assembly GCF_023897955.1). Taxonomy (NCBI): domain Eukaryota; kingdom Metazoa; phylum Arthropoda; class Insecta; order Orthoptera; family Acrididae; genus Schistocerca; species Schistocerca gregaria. The sequence goes on along the minus strand of NC_064924.1, from coordinate 599,957,029 downwards.
GACAAGGTAATCAAACATAGTTCTACCAGTATATCAAGATTTTAAACATGGCTGACAGCCAAAACAGTTGCAGGATAAAATTAATTAAAATTCTTGTCCAAAGTTTCGGCATATATAATTATACCTTCATCAGAAGTAAAAAATCCTGAACAGGAAGACACTTTCACTAGCAAAACCTTAGCATCGGAAATGAGAAACACTAGAGCTTAAGTAACAGTGAAATTACCAAAGTAATACAGGCACAAAATCTTTTAGTTACTTACTAAAATTACATCATGCAATGAAGATTAATAAAACAATTGTGCCAATGGTGTCGTCAATAATTAAGACATCATCTCCATTTGTACAACTTGACTGTAGGCACATGGTCAATGCAAACAGTTCAGCACCGGTACTTCGCCTATGAACATCAAGACAAGAGTGTGAAAGCACTAGACCAGATGGTTTCGCCAAGAGAGAGCGCTTAAGGTATGTGCCAGACGCTCGCGCACATGAAAATCCATGGATACATACATAAGGGCATCAAAATTATTAGAAGTTGTGCTAATTAAAATCTTCTCTTCCTTATTAAATAAAATATATCAGACCATTTAAAACATTTATGTAAAATAGAAAATATGGAACTAATTTACCTGTGTCCTAGTGTCAAACAGATGAAGCTTGCGCTATGGAACACATCTAACGAGAGAGGGCACTAGTGTAATGCATGAGAATCTCGCATAACATAGGAGCTGAAATACATACTAGCGAAAACAACCAAAATGTTACAGTATAACGAAACCCTCTGTCGTTGTGAATAAAAACATACTAGTCAATTAACCACACATATACATCTAAAATCACAAACAGCAAACATCAAAAATACGTAAAATCCCAACAAGACAGGAAAAGCGCATTTTACCGTCAACAACAAACAAGAAAACTACCTTCAAGTCCACCAACTGTATTACATTAAGGCAAGGAGGGGTTTGAAACAGTCTATAAAATTTTTGTTTCTTAACTGCACCTGTTTATTAAGAACAAAACCGTCTTTTAGAGACAGATGCTTGAAAATCTCTAATTCTTAGAGTAAGTCCAGTTTGTAACACTTATTCGCTTCGTGTAGCAATTCTAAGTCATCCAGTGTACGTGGCGTATCCTGTAAGAGGCATAGATGTTCGGCAAACGTCGAATTATGTACGTTTTCCCCATTTTTACCTAGCATGTATTCTTCGTACCTTATTTTAATGGGTCGACCTGTCTGTCCGATGTAATAGTTTGGGCACTCGTTACAAGTAATTTTGTATACACCAGATTTAGTGCCAAGTTCTTCCCATGCTCCAATTGTATGAATTACTCTTTGTTTCAGGCTATTATTTACGGAAAAGGCTACTCTGTAACTGTACTGTTTCTGTAAAAGTCTTCTTATCTTATATGATATGTTCCTCAGAAATGGAACAGAAATAAAATTATTACCCTCATTCTTTTTTGACCTGTTATCTCCTAAAGTTGAACATTTTACAGCTGTTTTTTTCTTAACAATTTGGTCAATTAATTTAGGATCATATCCATTGATAGTAGCCATTGCTTTTAATAAAGATATTTCTTTCTCTAAACAATTCTGTTCTAAAGGTGTGCTCACAGCACACTGAACTGCAGAATGAAAGAAGGCGATTTTGTGACTCTGGGGATGACAAGAAACCACTGGGATATTCACCTAACTGACATTATTAATACTTCTTTCAGGACAGGGGTGTTCCCATCAAAACTAAAACTCTCCATAATAAAGCCACTTCACAAAAAGGATAGTGCAGCTGAAATAAATAGTTATAGGCCTATGTCATTATTGTCAGGTTTCTCTAAAGTAATTGAAAGAGTAATGTTTGAAAGGCTATCTGACTTCCTGAATAAAAATAAAATACTGACTAATGATCAAAATAGGTTTAGAAAGGACAGATCCACAGAAAGGGCAGTCTTCCAATTCATGAAAATGGTTCTAAATGCCTTGGACAAGAACGAATTAAGCTGTGGAATATTCCTAGATTTATCTAAAGCATTTGATTTAATCAGCCATGACTTATTTCTTATGTAATTAGAATGTTATGGGGTCTGGGGACTTGCCTTCAAATGGTTCAAGTCTTATCACTCTGACAGACAACAGAAAGTACAAATATGTCATGAAGGCAAAGCGTATGTTTCAGATTAAAAAAAAAACTAGCTATGGATGCCCCAGGGTTCCGTGTTAGGCCCTCTGTTGTTCTTGGTGTACATAAATGATTTGCCAAACCATCTGACAGTTGCATAAATGGTGATGTTTGCTGATGTCACTAGCATTTTTATAAGAGGATACACTGAGGATGATCTACAGCAGAGTGTCTCTAGGACAATAAATGAGACAGGAATGTGGTTTAGTGATAATGCTTTGATCATAAATAAGGATAAAACGGTATTGTTAAATTTCAGTAATTTTAAAAGTAAAGCTAGAAGAAGAGTAAAATCTGAGTCAGGGAACTTTGTTATTGCACAAGCTCCATACACATTCTTCGGCATATGGGTGGATGAGCATTTGAGATGGGAAAAGCATCTAGGAGTTTTGAGTAAAAAATTAAGTAAATGCTGCTATGTGCTAAGAATGCTTTGGGAATGCTGCAACACTGAATGCTGTGTGCCTATTATGCTTACATGAACAGTTTGCTTAGATATGGTGTGATCTTATGGGGAAATACAGGTACGGCTAAACAAGTTTTCATACTTCAAAAAAGGGCTATTAGAATAATGAAAGGGGTTCCCTGCAGAGTGTCATGCAGGGAAATATTTAAAGAATTGAAAATAATGACTCTTCCTAGCCTATACATCTATGAATGTGTATGTTTTCTGAAAACTCACCAGGAATTTTCAACATTAAATAATCAGGTTCATAAACATGGAACAAGGATGATTTTCAAAGAGACACTCACAAAGGAGCTCTCTACCAAAAAAGTATAAACAACCAGCCCAAAATACTTTTGAGTGCATTGCTTTCTACAATAAAGAACATTATAGAATTTCATAAATTCAAGGTAGATCTTAAACAATTTTTACTAACACATAGTTTTCATACCATTGAAGAATATCTGAATATGGAAGAGTAATATTATTTATATATACTGATAAAAAATATATGTATTTATTGTCCAAGTTTTTGAAACAAGTTAAAGATTAGAAACTGTATTGTAATTGATTACATCCATACAATTTATATTGTGAACAGATGAATAAAGAGATTGATTGATTGATACCCATACATTAAACTTAACTCTTAGCTACTATGGATGTTGACAGGAATACAGTTACTATGGAGGGGTCTCTCAGATCGTCTTTTTGTTTTTTTATGTATAAAACCACTGTTTTTGTGAATATACATTTTCGTGCTTCCTGTTGTTCATTACACTTCTTGGAAACAGACTTTATGGAAATTTGCATTTTTTAAACAATATAGAATTTAATAAACTTTGAAAACTAACACTCAGCAAAATTTGCAGTTTATTTTTATTTTATGTATTACTAAACTAACGGCACACAGTTACCTCTCTGCTTACTCACAGATTATCATCATGAGGGTAATATTACAGATTCACAACATAATTGTATGTGAAAAAAACCTTACGACAAATTGTACTTGGAATCAGCTTTGAGTTTATTACTCATAGTTTCAGCCTTAGAACGATTATTCCACCCCATAATTCTATCAATGGAGAAATTCGCCAAATCTCTATTTCATCAAGAAGAAATTTATTACCTTAAATACTTCTCTGAGGTTCAGAAAAAAAAATTTAATTGCTTTCAGTCTGCATGGAATTCACATACACCCTTCTACAATCCTCCAACCAAATCGGAACACCACAGTAGACACTGATATATTGTTTTCCATTTCAAACAAGGCCAACAAAACGCTGACGTATTTTGACTTTAAAAAAAACTATTTCCGTGTTTGAGGCTATATCTCCAAAACAGCAAGTTTTCTCCGAGATGTTTTCGGAATCTTTTGCAGTCGAGGCAGCTGTGAGACAATGTTGAGTCACCTTGTTTGCATATTAGGTAGGGCTTCTGTTTGTCCTATTGAAGACATCTTTCTGTTTCTACTTAAAAGGAAGCTTCTCCATCATCACCTCTTCATCACTTTCAGTTTACTTCTCCGAATTAGTAATGGGATCACGAAACACTCGAAATAAGAGCCATTATCATTCTAGTGAAAGTCTTTATCTGAGAATCCAGTGAGGCGTTCTTCAACACCTACATCAGTCTTGCATAGAAAACTTTGTGTAGAAAGTCTAGCTTTCCTCCCATGGAGACACAGTAATGTTCAACAAAAGCATGACACTGTGGTACGTCTATGAGACTTCTCAAGACCCAAAATTACGAAACAAATTGGAGCATTAATGCCAGATTTCTGGCACATGTAGCTTGCCATCCAATAGGAAGTCACACAGAAGAGTGTACTTTACCTCATAGTGGTGTGTAAAATATCATAAGACAAAAAAACTCTAGCAGTTTCAGAGACCATCTATAGGAGTTAGGGATCAAAGCTACTTACAAAAATGTTGGAACAAACTTTACATACAGACATTTCTATGGAGGATTGAAGTTTTTAAAGTCTTACTTATTTTTTACATTTAAATTAAAGGTCCTACTTAGCATCACCTTATGAGCTTGTTTTGAGCTAAACTTCCTTCTTGAAAACCATTCCTTTTCCCCTTTTATTTATTATAGTTTTCTCTTTAAGACAAAGAGAAAATGTCATTAAAAGAGAGGAAACATCCACGAGCTGAGTCTGAAAAACCATGAATATTGCTGTCATCAAACATACAAGAACATTTCCACCACACACGAGGAGAGGGTAGCAAAGGACTTCGTTAATCAACTTATTAATCAAGCTATTTGTTAAATTTTGACGATTACCAGCTACCTTCATCTTCAAAAGTTATTGCATTGAGCAAACATTACGTTCCTAGGAACTTGTAATCTTGTACCTTAGACTAATAAGAATTCATTAATGCATTAACGCGTGGACAAGGATCTTGTAATACCTTTTTTCGAGTGATTTGCGTATTAGTCTAATTAAAATCATGTTTGATGTTCAATGTTTCTGTCAGTATTCCATCACGCAAGCTGTCATAAATGCGACTTTGATCCGTTCTTTCCCTTTGGATGCAGTGCAACAGAGTTCAAGCTTACCGCTGCAGTGTGAAAGAACAAGTGTACATGTCTTGGACAATTCTCATTGCCACTCATACACAATCACAATCCTACATACTTATAAACTATTTGAACAGGGCGCGCCTTTCATGGGTACCTGCCACCAACATTTAATATTTACTTCAGTTGGGTTGTGCACTCGCAAACATACTATACAATGTTAATTATTATATAAATTCTTAAATATACATGTCGTGTCCCATAGGTTAGACAACTTTTCCACTGACACATACATAGAATACATTTAAATTTTGCAGATTGCTAGACATCTCTGTTTATTCGATTTCCTAAGAACAAATAGCTCTATTACCTTCTTGTTTGAATAACTGAAGATGAATTCACTTGCAGTGATGTGTTTCCAGGATCACGTTTTGTGTCGTGACGTTTTAACTTATCTTGCAGCTTGCTTCTGCTCACTGTGCTGCGTCGAATCCTTTCATGTGTATAGTTATCATTCCTTTCGGCGTTTTAGCGTAGTAGTAATCCCATTAGACATAAGTTTTGCCAGCTGTAGTTTATAACTGGTAGCTTAATCGGTTCAATTCGTAGAAAACTTAGCATGAGGCGTTCATAGATAAAGGAAGTGTAGCTAGTAGAATATAAAGCGTATTCAGTTTTAGTATAACTCGTTCTTTCGTTCACTTAATAGTCTCGGTGTACGTAGTATTCCCTTCCTCTGTGTGTTTCTGTTTGCAAATAGTTCGCGCGCGCGAGTGTGTGTGAGACTATTTAGGCTACTCATCGCTACTTAATACTATGGGAGAATGTGAAAGCGCTAGCCAAAAAAGTTCTGTTTACAATATTTGCTCACCAATGAATTAAAACATCTCATTAATCCGATTAATTGCTGTTTTAGTTGTGCGTAATAGTGCTTGCTGCCTTGTAGGAAGCTGAACATCATATTGCTAGTATTTTCCAGTTCTCCATCGCACTGGGACGTTTACCTTTTGAAATAGTATTACAAATATAGATTCTCTTACAAAATAACTCCTTTCAAATCATTTTACTTACCTTACTTTTAGATTATATAAAGTGTGTGTTTTCGTTTGGTTCCTTCATCTTCTTCCCTGTTACACGTCGCCAAAGTGCAGAATAAATGTCATCCTAGCAATAACTTGTGCTTTTTACGTTCACTTCCATATTTACCTTCATACGTGAACTGGAAATGACTCTCTCCTAATCGTATTCTGAGTAATGCTTGAGGTTCATGACCTCCATCTTATCGTATAAATTCCCTGAGATCTTTATGTGAGTACAATACACGCAGTTTTCTGGTTACTTAGTAAGTAATATCCTGGGTACGGTATTTTATGTATGACGTAAAGTCCTACATACCCTAATCGGCATTTTCGGTTCAGTTTCCTATGTTGATAGTGGATGCAGTCGTACAACCAATGTATTTATCATACTGCACATTTCTGTACTGTGCATTTTGTTCTAGAGCTATCAATACTTTTCGTACCGTTTCTTCCGAAAGTATAGTTCTTTTCGTGTAATTTTGGTAAAGGCTTAACCAGTTCATCACTTTCAAGCTTGTCAGGCAGGTGTGTACCCTGTGGATAAGTGAGGCAAGTTGTTTACTATTTGATTTAAAGTTGTTATGTACTCTCTCCATTTACTATGTTTAGTGGGAATACATTATGTCTGACGAATCTATTGCATTCTCGAAATACCCTTTCAATGGTGCGTGCTTCTGGGTGGAATTTAGATACAAATAAGTTTTATACTATGAGATTTGACATATTCTTTCAATTTAGAGCCTGTAAAACTGGTAGCATTGTCAGTGAGTATGGGCTTTGGCTTTCCAACTTGAACAAAATAATTTCCGCCTGAAACTTTCTGGCAGATTAAAACTGAGTGGCGGGCCGAGACGCAAACTCAGGACCTTTGCCTTTCGCGGGCATGTGCTCTACCACTTTTTTAATTTTTATTTTTGTATTGTTCTCATTTTTTTCGTTTTTGTTCATTGCATTTATTCGGTGTGGATGTCCCATGACACCCATTCAAGCTCAGTGTTGATCCATTAACTCAGTTTTTTATTACAGAGGGCAGCTAACCCTCTGGTCGAACATGCTGAGCTACCATGCCGGCGCCATCTGAACTACCCAGAACGAATTCTGGAAACATCTGGTCTGGCACACAATTTTAATCTGTCAGGAAGTTTCATATCAGCATACATTCCGCTGCAGAGTGAAAATCTCATTCTGGGAATATTCCCCAGGCTGTGGCTAAGCCATGTTTCAGCAATATTCTTTCTTCCAGGACTGCTAGCTCTGCAAAGTTCGCAGGAGAACTTCTATGAAGTTTGGAAGGTAGGAGACGAGGTACTGGCGGAAGTACAGCTGAGAGGGCGGGGCGTGAATCGTACTTCGGTAGCTCGGATGACGTCAGCATGTTAGCTCAGCATGTTCAGTCACAGGGTTAGCTGCCATCTGTAATAAAAAAAGAACTGAGATAATGGATCAACGACGAACTGAATCGGGTGTCTTGCAACATCTGTCCCGAGCAGATGAAACAAACGAAAACGAACAAAAAATGAGATTTTTTTTAAAAAAAGGCAAAGGTCATCAGTTCTAGTTTTGGTTCGGCACACAGTTTTAATCTGCCAGTAAGTTTCATATCAGCATGCACTCCGCTGAAGAGTGACAATCTCAGTCTCGAGATCTCCAACTAGTCTCTTTATTATTCCCACTGCAAGAGATTTGGCAGCACACACTTTTAAGTGTTTTGAAAATACATAATATAAGGCGGTTACGTGTTTTGCATCTTCTCTGGCAGTTGGAAACGGTCCAGCCGCATCAACAGATAAGAGGTCCCTGGGTTTTGTTGATATGTTGGACACACTTCATTGAGACGGGTGTTTAGCCATTTGACATACAACGCATTTCCTGATTACCTGCAATACCCTTTTTCTCATATTTGGGAAATTATATTAAGGTGTGATTTTACTATTGCCCTTTGTCATCCCATAATGTCCGTATAAAGGTGTCAATGCATTTTTCTGGCAAGCACACAAACTAGTTACGAAAACTAGGTGTTCTTTGGTAAAATAATACTCTGCTGTACAATTTGTATCATTTCCCTAGTTCAAACTGGGTCACACGGTTATGACATAGGAATGCGAAGGACTTAAGAAGAAGGTAAAGAAATTAAACTAAAGATCCGAAGAAGGGATATTGACAGTGACATCACTCTTGCAGAAAAGTGTATTCAGGAACACAGGACTTAACGTCGACGCTGTAGAGAACACTATTAGTGAGCGTCAAAAAAAAAATGCACGCTAATATTGACAATGACACGAAAACGATCGAAGATAAAATTCACTCTGAGCTAATAAGCGAAAAGAATATTTCAAATGGACCATCTGTAGCTAAAGACCAGGTTGAGTCAGCCACAGAAAATAATCATGGGAGCACGGTTTCGCTGCGATCAGAGTATGAAACAGGTGAACTGGAACAATTTACAAATAATTACGCGAATGTGTCAGCATTGTTGGACATTTCCATACCGTCAACAAAGAGGAGGAGAATGACATTTCAGTCAGATGAAATAGCACAAGGAATATCGTCAGTACTTACTGATGGAGATTTGCTCAAACACAGACAATTACTGACCATGTGGCAAGAATCGAAAAGGGCACACCCCGTGGCATTTGTGCGAGCATTTAGGAACACATAACCTCCACATTGGTCCTGACACAAAAAATCCAATTCGTTGTAGGATGGAGTCTGGGTGATTACCGTTTATGGACAGTGGAGGAAGCTGACAATTGTTGCATAAACGAACAAGCCTGTTTAAAGAACTACTGGTCTTAGGTTAGGTAAGAGAGCTTTCAAATGGAGGTCTTTGACCGGCAACTTTTCAATGAAAAAAGGAAAAAACTGTGGGTTGCAAAAATAATTCGAAAAATGCTTAAACAAGACAAGATATTGGAGTCACCTGATATCACATGTTGAGATGTTAACCCTCCGGCAGCCACATCTACTGTTGTGACATGAGCTGGCGCGCGTTGTAAAATTAACATGGTAATTTGTCAGTAAAAATAAGCTTGTCTTAAACAAACTATTATATTTATTGAAGAAAGCAGTTCACATTCACTATCGTCAACATTTATAACAACAGCTTTTGCTCTCTTAGTTCTTTAAATAACAATTTAGCCAGTTTTTCTGACATATGAGATGTGTTGCTCAAAAAGTAAGGTGACTTTACATTAAAAAAATATATATATTTATTTATTCATCAATATTCATGTTGTCCCCTTCAAAGTAATCCACTCACATACAATACACTTGTGCCAAAGCTTCTTCCAATTCTCGAAGCACTTAGCATAAGAACTTTTAGGTACAGCCTTGAGTACTTCCAACGATGTAGTTTTAATTTCCTCAGTCGTTGAAAATCTTCGTCTTATCATAGGTCTCTTCAGTTTTGGGAACAGGAAAAAGTCGCAGGAGGCCAAATCTAGTGAATAAGGTGGCTGAGGCATGAATGTCTTGTTTTTTTTTCTGGCCAAAATATCTCTCACGAGCAACGATGAATGAGCAGGTGCATTGTCTTGATGTAAAAGTCACGGATTGTTTTTCCACAATTCTGGACGTTTTTTTACACATTGCTTCTCGCAATGTATGTACTTTTTACAACATTCGAAATGACGTTGCTTAGAATTCTGAAAACAAACTGAGAAAGCTAATCAGAGGTTCAAGGTAATACTCCTTATTGACCATACGACCTTGAGGCAAAAATTCATGATGCACTACACCACGGTAATTTAAAAAAAAACAGTGAGCAAAACTTTGTCATTTGATCGAACTTGTCTTGCTTTTTTCGGTCTTGGTTCTCCGGGATTATTCCATTGGGACGACTGGGCTTTGGTTTCGACGTCATAACTGTAAACCCACATTTCGTCGCCAGTTATGACCCTATTGAGCAAATCAGGGTCATCACAGACATCATTCAAGAGCTCATGAGCGATGCTCATGCGACGGTTCTTCTAGTCAAAATTGAGAAGTTTTGGCATAAACTTCGCTGACAAACGTTTCACGCCCAAAACATCTGAAAAAAATTTCATAAAACGAGCCGACCGATTTGCCAACATCTCAGCAAATTTTCTTATGGTAATTCGACGATTTTCCAACACAATTTTCTTCGCTGCTTCGACGTTATCATCCGTTATTGATGTGCTGGGGCGTTCAGGGCGAGCGAGGTTCGTCATTGGCATCTTCTCGGCCATCTTGGAAGAGCTTGCACCACTTTTAAGTAGAGCAGACACACTATATGCCACCCTCAACATTTCAAGTTTTTTAGAACACTTGATTCGGTTTTTCACACATAATTTGCTGCAAATTCTTTGCTCCATTTTTTACAAAAATAAAAAAAATCGCAGTTTACACTAAAACACGTCTAACCTTTCTATCTGTCAAAAGCAATCGATGTACGGCTGTATGCTGTACACTTGAAACTGTGAACATATGTTCGGGACATGTGTGCCAACATAACAAAAAAAAGATCGATAATCGAATGTACGTTGCCAGCGCAATTTGAAAAAGTCACTTTTGAGCAGCCCTCTTATGTTGACTTTCATAGCCCTTTCCACAGACAATTTGTTTGTGAATTAATTCGAGCAATGTACAAAAAAATGTATTTCTTGGACCCGAATACTAGGCACACATTTTCTCTGCAATGTCAACGCCACCTTTTGTCATGTTGTAGTCAATTATGATTTCAGGTTTGTGTGTTTCTTCATCAGCTGTCGCCATGTCATGCACAGTAGGCAAAAGTATGAGAGCACGATTTTGATCTTATCCTACTGATATCCAACTATTACACTCTCAATTTCTCTTATTTTGTTTGGGAGAAACTCTGGAAGAATTTGACTTCATTGAACCAATGCAAGTGATACTTATATAGTTATTTGTATAGTTTAAGATTTCATCAATAAAGTCAAGATCAATTGATTTCAGAAAAGCACTAACTTTATCAATTATATCCATTGCCTTTCTCTTTGGACGTGGTAGAATTTGCACAATGTTTTTTTTCTGATGGTTCTGATGTTTTAGCACACTCGCTTTTACTCCAACACAAAACTGTCTTTCCATTAAAGAACTCTCGTACATATGCTAGTTCTTCGAAATCACCACCACCCTCACATTCAAGTTCAGATTCACTGGTCCTCATATTCAATGTTTCACTACTCAAATCATCTTTACTTTCCTCCGGGCCTGAAAAGTATGGATAGGCTGTATCATCACCCTCTTTGAATAGTTTGCGAATTTCTTCTTCTGATACACGTTTTGAATTGGAACAAATCATCAAAGAAATGAAATGAATAAACAGATTTAGATGTCAGCGTAACCAAAATAACGTTTAATGTGCGTCTGTACAAACAACAACAAAAAACGAATAAATATAGTTAACTTTCTTGGATATTGATTGCTGGAACAAAACTTGCAGCTGTGACACCAGTAATGGTGTGTACTTTTAACATTCGAAATGTCGTTGCTTAGAATTCTGAAAACAAACTGAGAAAACTAATCAGAGGAATTGAAATCCACTTTTACATTGTCGAGAAAACATCAACCATGGAATACGTGGCAGCGGTGGTGCAATAGCTCAAGGTTAAGGCGTCGATTAGGCCGGTATTACACTAGCAAATTTCTTTGATGGTGTAATAGGGAACTTTGTTAAATCTCGTCTGTCGTCAAATAAATTTGATCAAATCTAGGGCCTCACTGTAGATTTGATCAAAGAAGTCGCTTCTCTTCTGTTCACTGCAATGTGACATGCTACCACGAGGAGCGCTAGCATCACTGCAGCGTTCTATCATCTGTAGTGTTTTTATAAACATTGCCGGTAAATACAATTGGTGTGTACTGACAACTACAAAATTAATAGAGATGTATGAAGCTGATGAGGCGCTTTACAATGTGAGGCACGCTGAATACAAAAATAGATTAAGAAGATTGAAGACGAGACCTGACCTGACCTGACCTGACCTAACCTAACCTAACCTAACCTGACCTAACCTAACCCAACCCTCTCCTGTAGCAAGGTATCGGAGTGTTACAGTGAGCCTATCTTCTGCAGATATAGCAGTTCTGAAGTGAATATTGTGCTTTGTGATATGAGGATACACTTCACTGAGCTCATAGTGAAATGTATGCTCATCCATTCTTAAGTAATTGATCTACTACTTACCGTCTTCCACTATAAGCTCACGTAACAAGTTTTGTTGAATGTCTCATCCAAGTACGTTTTCTTTTCCCCTCACTTCTCCTCCACATGTGCACACAGTGCAATTATGGTATATGCAACTGCTGCAGTTAATAACAAGTAGTAATTGTCAGCGATCTTGAACTTTGACGAAAAATATATGTAAATATACACTATGTGATCAAACGTATACGAACACCTGGCTGAAAATGACTCAAGTTCGTGGCGCTCTCCATTGGCAATGCTGGAATTCAATATGGTGTTGGCCCACCATTAGCCTTGATGACAACTTCCACTGTCGTAGGCGTACGTTCAGTCAGATGCTGGAAGGTTTCTTTGGGAACAGCAGCCAATTCTTCACAGAGTGCTGCACTGAAGAGAGATGTCGATGTCGGTCCGTTAGGCCTGGCATGATGTCGGCCTTCCAAAACATCCCAAAGGTGTTCTATTGGATTTGGGTCAGGACTTTGTACAGGCCAGTCCATTACAGGGATGTTATCATCATGTAACCACTCTGCCACAGGCCGTGCATTATGAACAGGTGCTCGATAGTGTTGAAAGATGCGATCGCCATCCTCGAATTGCTCTTCAACAGTGCGAAGCAAGAACGTGCTTAAAACATCAGTGTAGGCCTGTGCAGTGATAGTGCCATGCAAAACAACAAGAGGCATGATGTGTGGCTTATGAGCAGCTGCTTGACCATGAAATCCAAGTTTTCTCACCTCCCACCTAACTGTCATAGTACTTGCACTGGATCCTGATGCAGTTTGGAATTCCTGTGTGATGGTTCGGATAGATGTCTGCCTATTACACGTTCCAATGTCGGCATGACACAAGTGACACCCTATCAACTGACCACATTCGAAGTCCTTGAGTTCCATGGAGTGCCTCATTCTGCTCTCTAACGACGTCTAATGACTACTGATGTCGCTGATATAGAGTACCTGGCAGTAAGTGGCAGCACATTGCACCTAATATGAAAAACGTTTATTTTGAGAGGTGACTGTATACTTTTGATAAGAGGTGATGTGAAAAACTGGTCGTAGTTCCGACTTATGAGTTAGAATATTTTTTATCAGTAATCAATTCATAGAATATTTTTTATCCATAGTCAATTCCATTGGTCTCATAGATGAAAGCAGCCCTAAGAAAAACAATTGCAATCATAATTAGCCATGCGCTCCCAGAAATGGAAATTTTAACAACTAAAACAGTAATAGCAATAATGACAGTGAGAGCAGCTACAACAACAATAATGGTAGCAACCACTGCAATCAAAACAGTAAGGTGCAACAAGCATATCATCCATAGCACCACCCCAGAGGTATAGTGAGAACTGTAACTTCGGAAACAACTGACGAAACGGTAACAGAGGCCATAACGGTAACGGCAACAGCAGCATATACAGTTAATAAAACCACAGTTCTCAACACCATATTAACCAAATGGATGGACTAATGCATATGGTCCAAACAGCAACACACAACAAAATTTTGATAATAGTAACTGAGTAACTACAACACTAAGAGTGGTTACGGGAGTGGGAGAAATCCAGAATAGGATCATGCAGCCCCTGGTCAAATACAAGACCACACTTGGCATGATTCTGACCCCACAATACATATAGCTGATGCGCCGGATGGAGGGATTAACTCCCCATCTTCACTTCCTGCCAACAACTAAACGGAAGGGCGCGCATAAGGCTTTTGAGTAGCTATTTGTCTTAAAAGCTCCTGTCACTAGGCGAACACCACAGTGGGGCACTGGGTCAAGTAAACGCAACCCCAAGGGTGCCACCAAATCATAAACCACACTCCCATAGATAAGGCAGGATTGAACAAGGTCTCTGTACAGGTGCAGCAACATAGAGCAATCTGCACCCCAGTTGGTGTTGCTTAGGCAGCAAAGGGCATTGTGGTCCTGCCAGCACTTACGCTTCAGCGGCAGAGTTGAGGAAGCCAAGTCAATCAGGCACCAAAAACCAGTCCTAAGAATCAATGTGTCTAATATGGTGAGTGGATTGTCATTAAGGTAAAGTTGTGGTTATGGATGAAAGGTACGACACCGACATAAGTGCGTAACAAGACTGCAGCCGTAAACTAAAAACTGTGGGCTACAGCCCATGACTGCACCATGTAGATGGCTCCCTGTAGGCGCCACTCAGCAACGCCAGTACTGGTGGAGTGGCACGAAATGCAGAAGTGTATGCATACAGAGAAGGTGAGACGGATGGCCCTATAGCTCCTGCTAGACCATTAATGGCCACTAAAAAGAGAGAGACGCTTAATACAGAGCCTGACGGGATCCAGTTCTCCTAGATATGGGGGGAAATATGGCAGGCATTAACTTGGACATGGAAAGTACGAAGTGACAAGAAATTGTGGATAAAAATCAAGAACGGGCCTCGGAGGTTCCACTCGTATAATGTGGCAAGGATATGATGTAGCCAGGTCATGTCATACGCTTTTCGTAAATAAAAAAAAGACAGCAACCAGGTGTTACATCTGGAAAAGGCGTTCAGATGGCAGACTAGAGAGACACAAGAGGTAGGGTGACCTGACTGAGGATCCAATGTGGCCCAGGAGCTGTGCTGGGGCAATATGCAAGGGCACTGACGAGCTCCCACTCTGTAAATGTGGCGTTACAGGGTTCACTGTGGTGTGTAGCGAATGAGAGGACTTTCCTTTCCATCCACCATTTGAGAGTGCGAAAGGCTGGGGGTAGTTCTCTGACACAAAGGCTCAAACATAATGCTCAGCAATCGCATTTGCATCGGTAGATAACACGCCATTTATGTTAACACCAGGAACACCTGCTGGGGTCTGGTACCCAAAAAGACGTCTGATCTTCATCCAGAC
Source organism: Schistocerca gregaria (assembly GCF_023897955.1). Taxonomy (NCBI): domain Eukaryota; kingdom Metazoa; phylum Arthropoda; class Insecta; order Orthoptera; family Acrididae; genus Schistocerca; species Schistocerca gregaria. The sequence continues at coordinate 599,941,751 of NC_064924.1, read as the reverse complement.
TTGGGAAAGTGACGTATGGCACCCAATGGTCGAGGTGTATCTCTCCCAACACTCCTGCTTCCATCTTTTGATAAGCTGGCGAACGTGGGCATGGAGCTGCTTGAAGGTTATGTGGTGGTCCAGGGAAGGGTCCACTTACATCACTGTAGAGCTTTGATGCTCCGTAATTGCCTCAATGAATTCCGGCGACCACCAACAGACTGCCTTTTACTGGGAGCACCCTAAAGGGGAAGGGATTACGTTTTCCGCCGCAGTAACGAATGTTGTAGTCACCTGTTCAACCATCACATCGATGTTACCGTGTGGAGGAGATTCAACGGTGACCACAGAGGTGAAAGTTTCCCAGTCTGCCTTGTTTAAAGCCCATCTGGATAGGCGTCTGTGGGCCTGACGCTGGAGCAGTGACAAAAAGATGGGGAAGTGGTCACTACCCCACTTGTCGTCATGTGATCTCCAGTAGATAGATGGGAGAAGTCCTGGGCTGCAAATGGATAAATCAATGGCCGAGTAACTACCACGAGCCACACTGATATGTGTGGCAGCCCCAATATTTAAGAGGCAGAGGTCAAACTGAGTCACTGAAGTTTCAACGTCTCTGCCTTGGCCAGTAAGCACGATGCCACCCCACAAGGGGTTACGGCCATTAAAATCTCCCAGAAGTAGGAAAGGTTTAGGGAGTTGATCAATCAATGCAGCTAATACAATCTGGGATACTACACCATCTGGAGCAAGACATACATTGCAGATAGTTATTTCCTGTGTCATCCGTATTTTGATGGCCACAGCTTCAAGAGGGGTTTTAATGGGGACAGTTTCACTACAGACTGAGTTCAGGACCTAAACGCAAACTCGACCTGACACACTATTATAGTCGCTACGGTTCGTGTAATATCCCTTACAGCCATAGAGGGGAAAGGTCTGGATTTCCAGGAACCAGGTTTCCTGGAGGGCAATTCAGAAAGCAGGTGTAAAGCTTAACAGTTGACAGTTGCCATAGCACAGCCAAGCACTGGAAAAATCAGCCGCAATTCCACTGAAGGATGGCGTCATTGTGAGACTGGGAAGGTAAGGAACATTCATTGAGGCAGTTTACACCTCAGGGTCACCTTCTGCCACCGACTTATTGCCTGAGCAGTCAATTTCCATTGTGTCTGAGGGTCTGGCGAGAACTAGGTCATCAGCAGATGCCAGAATCTCCACCTCATCCCCAGACAGAGAGCTTGTAGGTAGTGGTGGTGTGGATGCCACCACAATTACCTTGGTATTAGCGCATCTTCTTTTTGGACTTTCCTCGCTGTTCCTTGGGTTTCTCTCAGTTGGGGTGGGGAGGGGGGGACTTCACTGATTCAGTCTCCAGGACTGAGGACGATTGTGAAGCCTTATGACTAGCTGCTTTTGGACACTTCAGCCAATGGTGGGTGTCATCTTTCCCATTAGCAGAAACCTGGGAAGGGAGTGACCCAAGGAACCCCTTCCTGGAGAGAGAGGAGCCCAAGAAGACTTACGCTCCTCTTTTTCAGCACTTTTATTTACACAAGTCCGTCATGATCATTGTTATCTACGTAATCAAGATGGACTTGTGAAAATAAAAGTGCTCAAAAGAAAATGATCACAGACTCATATACAGACTTTATGTCTTCAATTGTTATGCTTCTCTGGTTGAGAAGTGGGGACTGGTGTCCCCGATGGTACAGGGGGCAGTGCTCTCAAGGTAGGTGGGGTGGGAGCAATGGGAGGGGGGGGTGCCCTCCACCATCAAGGGAGCAGGTGTAGCCTTCTGGCTCTGAGAGCTGACTGGAATTCGCTGAACTGATGGGGCTACAACTGTTCTCGTAGCAGCGGCATATGAGGAGGTCAAAGCCACAGGATGTAGGCGCTCTGATTTTCTCTTAGCCTCAGTGTAGGTCAGTTGGTCCAGTGCTTGTAGGCCATTATTTTCTTCTCTTTCTGTAAAATCCTGCAGCGAGGTGAATGATATTCTTCGCAGTTGACACAGATAGGAGGCAGGGCACTTGGATTATTGGGATGTGATGGACGTCCACAATCTCGACATGTGACACTGGAAGTACAGCGGGAAGACATATGGCCGAACTTAACGGCACTTAAAGCACCGCATCGGGGGAGTGATATATGGCTGGACATCACAGTGGTAGACCAACACCTTGACCTTCTCAGGTAAGGTGTCACCCTCAAAGGCCAAGATGAAGGCACTGGTGGCAACCTGATTATCCCTCGGACCCCAATGGACATGCTGCACGAAATGAACACCTCACTGCTCTAAATTGGCGCGCAACTGCAGCTCATCGTCAGACTGCAAAATGCGTTCTCTGTGGAAGATAATACCCTGGACCATATTTAAGCTCTTATATGGCGTGATGGTAACAGAAACATCCCCAAACTTGTTAGAAGTAAGTAAAGTCCATGACTGGACAGAGGATACTGTTTTTATCAAGACTGACCCAGATCGCATTTTGGACAAGCCCTCCACCTCTCCAAACTTGTCCTCTAAATGCTCTGACCCAGATCGCATTTTGGACAAGCCCTCCACCTCTCTAAACTTGTCCTCTAAATGCTCTAGAAAAAAATTGTGGCTTGATTGAAACAAAGGAGTCGCCATCAGTTCTCATACATACGAGGTACCGGGGTGAATAAGGTTTGCTGCCATCCTCAGCCTGGCATTCCTACCATTGCGTGGCCAGGGAGGGGAATGATTTAGGGTCATACTTTCTAGCATTATATTGAGACTTGGAACACTTAGAGACTGCTATTGTTTGATCGCCAGCAAGTGATGACATGGTATGCTTCATCGCATGTCATCCACCTTGATGCCCCCCGCTCTGACCATGGGACCTCCTCACGGGCGCCACCCAGCTGCAGTAAAGGCCTCCTGGCAGTATGGCCTTTGGTGGGGGTCGCGATGCCCCAGGATGATGGACATCTACTCCTTAACATATGTGGTGAGTTAACAGCGCAGGTGTCAACAGAGCGATCCCTGTGTTGTCAGGGGGCTACAACCAACAGGGTACATGGCGGCCCCATCACAATGGACTTGCTACCTTGCTGGATATGAAGTGCAAGGAAGTTCACGGTCATCTTCGGTGCAAAAAGCAACACTGCATAGTACATGATGGAAAACACACCCAGGAAGGCATCCTTGCCCAAGAGATGAAGAATGAGCTAGACTGTAGTGCAATGACAAAAAAAGTGGGCTAAAGACCTCAAGGCACAATGGACATAATGCACCATGTTCCCAATTGCCTTCCTCTTCGGGAAAATCTTGAAAAATGGAGGTTAAACCATACAGGTGCAAGCTTTCATAAATGAAAATGAAATGGTGGTGGCCCTCAACTACATACCCTCAGACTCAGAGTTGAAATATCAAAAGTTTTGGCTGGTTTCATTGTCTAGTGGCTGGGATATGTAGTTGCCGCATTACAGACCAAATACTGCTGAGTCTACAGTTTACAATATGAATAAAATAGAAAGAAACTTCCACATGGGAAAAATATATTTAAAAAAAGATTCCAAGACTTACCAAGCGGGAAAGCGCCGGTAGACAGGCACAATAAATAAAACACACAAACACACACACAGAATTTCTAGCTTTCGCAACCGACGGTTGCTTCTCCTCTCCTTCCCTCTTTCCTGAAGAAGCAACCGTCGGTTGCGAAAGCTAGAAATTCTGTGTGTGTGTTTTATTTATTGTGCCTGTCTACTGGCGCTTTCCCGCTTGGTAAGTCTTGGAATCTTTGTATACAATATGAATATACACATGAATCAAGTGGCCGAAGGTTCCTATCACACTGCAACTGTGAATGTAATGTAGAAATTAATAAATGAAAGACTGCAATTAAATAAAATCTGCAGGGACTATCTTAACAACTTTAAATTATGAGTATGATAGTAGAAGTACTTTTGAGAATGCGGTATATTTCTGGATAACACTTATTGGTGCTGATGGTCCTGCAATTAAATAAAAAATAAGTTGAATAACAGGGAAACAATAGATTCCTACTTTACGTAATTAGTTATGAACGACAACACAGTTCACAAAATATTCATTTCTAAACGTGTACTATGTCTTCACTGTGGAAACCACAGAAATCTCACACATTCACAAGTCGGCACTCCGAAGTATTTCTATCTCCCGCAATCACGCACAAACCGCTCTACACTCTTTAAGTCTTTCCTGTGACCGTCCGTCCGTCGCGTCCAGCACCTCCTGTGTCCTCTGCCGTCCTGTCCAGAACTGCCCATGTCCTCTGCCGTCCTGTCCAGAACTGCCCATGTCCTCTGTGACTGTCCCTCGTGCTGCACTGTTCTGAGCTGCCTCATGTCCTCTCCCATGCCGTCTCACTTCCATACAGTCTCTCCACATGTCCTCTCTGGAACAATTGCTGTGATTGGCTAGAGCGCTCCTGCCCTGTCTTCAAGCCAATGCACATGCATAAACATATTGAAACACATTCGAAATACTGGATTTACATCTAAATAACTTGAAATTAAATAAATATTCTTATGGCTGGATCATAAACAAGCTCTAACACACATTATTAAATACATAAACAAATTAAGTAAACATATATCAAAGGAATAGCAATAAAAGGTAGGCCAGCAGCCTAATATCTCTGTGCTTTCTAAAACAGAGTAAATATTTAACCAATTTCTTCATGAATAGTATATATCGGATATAAACAAAGACATAGACGAATAAATATATTTATAATCATGCTGCTACCGTTTTTTTGTGTAACTGTGGAGTCCTTGTGGCCTGACACGATAGATAGTAATCGGCCACTTTGACCTCCAACAACTCGTGTACTATTCAAGCTACATGCCTGTAATTTATACCAATTTACGTTTATCTAATAGCTTTTTAAAGACACATTGATTAACAAAATCGGATGAACCGTCTAGATTTTGGAAATTCGTTGCTGGGTGTTACTTGCATTATTTATCAAACAATGGAAAATCCAGGAAGGAATGTCACAATACAAGAGAAGAAAACTTGCTACTCGTCATATAGTGGAGATGCTGACTCATGATAGGCACAACAAAAAGATGAGAAATATCACTGGTGCAGATACATAGTGTAATAAGTGAACCAAATACAACTGGCATCTAGTTTTTAGTAAAAGTGCATTGGTCAACTGTGTGTGGAAACAGCATTTGCTTACAAGTTGTGGCATCTCTGGAAAAATTTTGCCTGCAAAAATCGAGATTGTTGATAAATTCACTGTGGAGAGAAACAAGAATTGTTGATTCGACAGATATTCATGTGTATACCAAAACATGGAGGAGGAGGATGATGATCGTGTGCTGCGTACTCCAGAGAAACAGTATGTGGGGCCAGGTCTTGCATTCATGCCATTTATTGCCACGGAAGATTTTCATGACAAACTAAAACTACTCAATTATGATACTGATTTTATCCAGACACTAAAGATGAAGCCTCTGAGCAGGCACTGCTTTGAATTTAAGACCAACCCTGGTGAACAGTTATCTCTCTACTTCTCTGGCAGTGTGACTTATACGCAAAATGGGTAAAATATTTGAACAGCCACAGGAATATGATGATCCAAACTCTACAATATCTGGCATTCTGGAAGTGCTTCGAGAGTGGCACACCTGTTACTTTTCGCCAAAACAAGCTGAAGCAGTGTTACGGTGAATATACTATATTTGCTCTGGACCATCTGGCTGATGCAGCACTGATGTAGTATGCGAGCTTTAGTTGGAAAAAACCACAGCCTGCAGTTGAGGTACAGGTTGAGGAGGAGATAGAGCACCTGCAGGAACATTTCAAAGAAGAACTGACAGCCGACTATACAGATGGGGAAGACAATGACCTCCATAAATTGAGTTCCAGCATTGTAGGCAGCATTTGTGTTCATAACCTTTTTCACACAGTTGACCAATGCACTTTCACTAAAAACTACATGTCAGTTATATTTGGTTCACTTTTTACACTACTTATTTGCACCAGTGATATTTCTCAAAGACTGTAATTTGTCTTGTGTGATAATCTTTTTTCTTCTTTATCCATTCATATTATAAAAAGAGATAGATAGATAGAGAGAGATAGAGAGAGAGAGAGAGAGAGAGAGAGAGAGAGAGAGAGAGAGAGAGAGAGAGAATGTGTGTGTTCACTGACAAAGACTATGGCCGAAAGCTATAATTGTGTGAATCTTTTTGTTGTGCCCATCACGACTCAGCATCTCCGCTATGTGGTGAGTATCAACTTTCCTTCTATGGTATTGTATTATTTATCGTTAGATACTAAAGTTTAAACTAATAAAGATATTGAAAATCTGATTACACCATCAAGAATCATTGTGCAAATAACGGTAATGTATATGTTTCTTTTTGAGGTATCATGATTCATCTGCCTACTATTAATTTCTATACGAACAGTTAAATGTCTGCCATGATGGTTTCACAAAGTCTGCCATCTTTGGCACTCTCAGCATACAAGTCTCTTTCATTGACACAGAGTCACCATGGAATTCCCACCACACGGTTCCTAGACCCTGGCTAATGATCGGCACCACATGTTTGCTGCCGGACCCTGCTTGTCGTGTGGCGCATGCAGCCACGCCAACTCCAAACTTAGAATATTCCCCTGTGTGCCACAACTCGCCTGTTACCTCACGCACCTCCACTTACTTACATTCTGGCTTGCCAGAAGGTTCAGAAGTAACACCCTTCAGTTCATACAAGTACATATAAAACAAATTTCAAAGAACAGAATTAAATGATTAAACACCAGACCCATAGTGTTTAGAAGATCTTTGTAGTGGTGTGGGAGCAGCATGAATTTCGAAATAACTTTAACACAAATTATAAACGAAACGGCATATTAATTAAATGCCTGCATTTCAGTTATGTATAATCAATTTATTTGGGCAAGAAATAAAAATTTTAAATGCACTTATGTGTGATTTTGTGAGCACCTCTTGTGCCACTCACCGAGCGCTAAGGCTCCTTCATGCACACTAACATTTTCTGATACACTACACATTCTCACATGGATTTTTGCACAAAGTATTGATCAACTCACATCAGTCCTTTGACAAAGTGTCTCGCAGAAATCGTGCCTGCCTCTGAATTCCAAGTTCCACCGTTTATCATGACATATCTGTCTACAACGAAACCATTTCCCAAAACCAACCAGGATCCTTGCTAAAGATTCCCTCCAGCAGAAATGATACTTTAGGACCAAGTCACAACGCAAACAACAGAATCACAATAAGAGCAAATTCCCACTAGTTCTATTTAATTGACTTTAATAAATCCTTGCTACCCTCACACACCAAAAAAATGGGTGCACATACAACTACAATTTTAATACCCTTCAAATTGACCCCTAAATTCTTTGCCACACTCTTATACAATGGATAAATCAATACATATTTTACTTAAATCCACGAGGTCAATGACCTCCACACACCCTCAGTGCCTAAACTCCCCTTTTGCACATGTACAGTGCCACAATAAACTAACAAATTACAAATAAATCCCCAAGTTAACATATAAATTATCCCTCCAAAATTACTACCATTTTTACAGATTGGAACAGCTTTCCATTTCTGCCCTTTCTCTATATACCCTTAGCAATCTTAAACTTCTCATATCCACATAAGCGGCAGCAACGACCATAATGTTCTACCACACCAACGCCAATCAGTCTCACTAGAATCACACTCCTCCATATACGAATTTGTACGAACTTCATTACACAAACTATCCCCATCCACACTATTTACTCCAGCCCCCTCTAAATTATCTGTTAGTTCTTCCACACATTTAGCTGATTCACTACCCACAGCATGCACAACTTCACTGTTTTTCCCCTCCAAAATATCGAGCTTGCAGCTTCAACAAAATTACACATGAGTTCACTGTTAAACACCTTTTGACAAAAGAAAACCTTCCTGTAATAATACATCGATGCCTAAGCCGTCACCACCATAAATATTCATCTCAGCAACCCTATCAGCTGATACACCATTTAAATCACTACAGAACTTCACATCAGAAACCTTACTTTCCTCCATCGACAAATTACCTTAATGTGAATCGTACACATTATCCTCTGCCGCTACATTACACAAATTGCTGCTACCTTGTCATACAATTTTGGGACTTCCAGCCTTGCTACATTCCACTGAGATCAGACAAAAATCAGCACACACTGCCATTTCTACACACTTTTCATCCAGATTAATCCCCCGATCCTATTTTACGTACATTCTCACTGACAAACAAGTTAGATCTGCCCATTCATCAAGAAGTTTCATTTCGCCTTCACTCTTGACTAGAAACACATAATTTCCTTCCTCCGAAATATCAATACCAGTAGCTTTTACATAATTACATAAATTATCATTACTCTGTTCCGTTAAACAGGAATGATCTACCTCTGCCGATACAGTTTTAACTTCAACTGCTGGCGAGACCAATGCTAAGCCTCCCTTAGAAACATTGACGCTTACCACCGAAACACAGTCACCCTCACCTGCAGCTTGTGAGACTAAAGGTATACTGCCTTTACTAATATTGACACTATTTTGCTGACTCAAATACTTGCTGCTAAAACACTTTCCTTACTGAAAATGCTACTATTTGCTAATATCCCTTCAGAACTCTCCACACAATTTTCTTTCACAAAATTCATCTCCTCTAACTTCTTTTTGAACCACTGAACTTTTCCATTCATCACCATTCACACACTCATTCATTACACATTCATAACTTGCATCATTCCACACAAAATTTATTCCCATTACTTTTACTTAAATCTCTCTCAAATCTATGCTTCAGCTGTTCACACCTGCTTTTATTGAAAGAGCCACCTGTATAGCCTTTGTCTTTTGACATACTCCATATTCGTTGCGTTTCTCCAAACCTCTCAACATTTCTACCATTACCATTATTCCAGTCTTTTCCACCACCTGTTCAGATCACCATCCCTGGACCTGAAATGTGGCAAACACATTTCCTGACCGGTTGCTACACGACTGCAATTCGCACAAATTTCCTCCGTCAAATCTGCATTCTTTACTTGGGTCCCATTCATGGAAGATATCACTCCTGTTCGTTTTCCGAACATTCTGCTCATTCCAGCTACGATATCCCTGAGAATTCTTCTGATTTCTCTCATGATTATAATTTTGTTGATGATTATTTGGATTCCCATTTTGATAACTACCACCCGGTTTGAACTTCAAAGCCCTCTCTAAGTTTTCTACAAATTCGTCCACGGAATCACGTGGACTATGGACAAGTCGCACTGCAAATTTTCGTGTAATCGCCTTTTTAATGTGGTGACTTCTGTTAAAACTTCAAAATGGATTTTTCACATGCATAAGCTTGCCAAGTTTGCACTTGCAAAAAATCTCCCATCGTCCCATTACCATACCTCTAACTCGGCCCGTTTAAGAATTCATTTTGGATCTGCGTCTGTTTTGCCTCACTCTAAGATTTATTCAAAAAACTCTTACAACTCTTCATACAATTCGCACAAACTACATTTAACATTTGCCCAAGTCTCTGAGTCTCCCTCCAAATGCCGTTTAAAGTATTTTATTTTCACTTTGTCCGACATGCTGTAAACAAAAGTGTCCCTACAAGCAGCCAAGAAATTTACTGGGTGATATCTTCCATCATCTGTGTAACATTTCACAGATCCAGTATTTGCCCAAGGGATATTTATAACTGGAGTGGTCTGTTGGGAGGCTAACAAATTTAAATCACTTTTTATCTGTTGCATTTGTTTTTTAAATTCATTTTCACTACTGATACTGCACTATTTCATCTAATTTTGCCCATGTCTTTCCCCCTTCACCTACAAGATTGGAAATGTCACTAATTGCTTTTATGAGTATCTTGCACTTTTATACAGTTGCTTACCTTGCCCCCAAATTCTGTCTGTATCTTATCCTTTCATCAAAAGCTTAAATAGAGCCAAAACAGAAAAAAAGACTGTTTTGTAAGAAGAACCTGATGAAGGTTTTGCAAAAGCAAACATTCTAGCCAAAAACTGCACAATCATCACTTTTTTTCCAAGGCACTAAGACTTCATATTTAGGCACAGTGCATGATAATTGTTTAAATTTGTATATCTAATCATTAAAGAAAAAAGTTGTGAATTTCTTTAAAAAATAGAAGCTAAAATTTCAGAGCCTAATTATAATTAAAAACTAAAAATGTGAAACAGTGCAAGTCATAAAATAAATCTGTAAATATGGGGACTCGCCATACAACATTTATGATGAGAGATAACAAATAGAATGAACTACTTTTATCTCTCGAATTATTTTATATCTTGTACTAACAGGATGTGGGAAATTCCAAACTTTTCCTATATGAGATGTATCCATCACCAATAATATGTCATCTTCTGAATCACCCGTTGTTCTTCAAAGACAATAAGACTTTTGACTACATCTGCATCAACTTCACAATCTTTGACAAGTTGTGATCATGGACAAGTTTTGACAAAAGAAAACTGTCAGTATGTAAATTGGTGAAATCTCTATCGTATTCCAGACAATACTTCTATGTGATCCATGTACAAACAAAATAAAATGAACATATAAACACTCAGAAATACAGCCTCGATGTCTTTTACTGATCATCTGCAATCCTGAAGTCAACATCTTGAAAATATCTTTAATATACATATTTACCAGTTCTACACTTCACTGTATGTAAAGTTTATTGCATGTTTTCTGTGTGGCTGACAATCAGCTCTTGAAGATATTGTATTACTTCTGTTCCATCTATTTTCATCAGATTTATTGACATTACAAAGTAATGATTCATAAAAAAATTCAAACATTACACTGAGTGTATATTTTGATCACAACATTTGTAGTGTAGATTGTTGACACAGAATTAAAACAATGTCTTTGTAATCAAGATGTACAGGTTTGCAATGAAATATGGTCTAGAAAACAATGTCATAAAAAAAAGGGGGTGTACAACTGGAATGGTATAGTAATTCTTGTGGAGTTTTCAGCTTAACAGAATCAGCTGAAATAACACTTTACATGATAAACTAATTACTATTTTCAAGAAAAACCATGACCAAAAATAGCAGAAAACACTGACAGAGGAAACTCAAAGATTTCCGTAAATTAATGTATGTCAAAAAAAATAATGTGTTTTTAATGTTATGACAAACACACTTCAGGACCATACAGAATTTACTTCAGTCTGTCTTAATGCTACCAATTCTTTTTTCTTACAAACAAAAGTGCACAACGTCCAAGAGTTACTTTTCCTCCTCAACCACCGATATCTTTTTCTTGAGGAGGCTTCAGTTTTCCCAAATCATTGATGCAATGGATGGAACACAAATTCACTATCCAATCAAACTATTTCCTGTGACATATTCACATTAATGACATGAAAGGACACACAAAATTGTGTTTTTATGACCAAATGTGTTGTGATTAACTGTTTTTCTCACAGGATTCACTTTTAGTGCTTTCACAAAGGGTGATGTGACAGATAAGATATTTTGGAGATTAGAATTGGTTGCAAAGAGTGCACAAAATGTTAACAGCTGTATGCAGTTGCATGTAATACATGTAACCCATATTATATTTAGCAAGTATTCTCTTCAATGAATTGAGAATTAATTAGTTTTTAAAGAACTGAACTTTTGTTAGTAGTGATGATAGCATCAATCAGATGCTTTGGAAGTTAATTATGGGCTGACAAGCTTTTGATGTTTTCCCTGCTTTAATATAAATTAAAAAGTAAAACTTAAGTTGCCTTATATAGGAGCAACCGGTCCAGCTTGTTTATGCATTTAGGTAAGATGTGTTTAACATTTTAAGTACTTAAATTCGTTTGAAGTGGAAGAAATGGAGAGAACACAAGATAACTGGAACCCCATTAACACAGATCACCAATATTTAACCTAAACATATGTTGTTATACCTTCTGGCAAAGATGTTTAAAATAGTAACTTGTCCCTTTGTGTCTGATAATACATTTGAGCAATATGGGAATAAATACAAACAATACAGTGAAATAATAAGCCATATGATAAGTTAGAACTGTGGCATCAGAATTCTATTGTATTGCTATGAAAGACATGTACAAGAAACACCATGTGTGTGTGTCATTCAAATTTCAGATAGGAACAGACATTCAAAAAGTCAATAATGAAGTAAAAGGGTTTCAATAAAATATCACCATTAGTCATCACAGTCTGTAACCATAATAGCGCATCCACTATGGTATTTAAGACACTACTATGCAGAACGTAAGTTAATCTGAGGGTAAATTGCTACTCATTTTTACAGTACTTAATGTGAAGTTATTTCTTCTCTCTTAAAATACAGCCATTAGAAAAAATTATGAGAATTCATGAGTCATTTACTGTTTATTTTAATTTTTAGAGTATTATCTGTTCTTTAATTCAGTAGATTAATAAATGCTTCAAGCTCAATCTAAACATTCTGCATTTGTTACGCAGGTACCAGCTGAAAAGGACATATGACACTGTGAAAGACCTCAATAACAAATGTGTCATCCTACTTAACTAGTTCTACTTTTTTATGTTATTAGAATTCAAATACTTTGATGTGATGGTGGTGGGAATAGTGACAGGAGGAAAGTTTTATATATAAATTTCATGATGCTTTCTACATTTGATAATATATTGTACAGATGTATCATATTCACACATAATAAAACATGTCACAGCCTTGTTTTTGGTTTTTCTGCTTCAAAAACTGAGCAAAAGTGAATAAAAGAAAACCAGGAAAACTTACTAAAAATTATATTCACTATTTTTACACTTTTTTTACAAATACCCTGATTTTTTTACCTTTTCTTAAAAAATTAAAGTTTACAAGATGAAACATGAGGGAGGTCAACTTGCATTAAAAGATTCATAAAATATTGATGCCTGGTATTATGCAATCCAAAATTCTGTATATACCTATTTCTTGATATATCCATTTTTCAGGATGATATAAACCCTCAGATTAACTACTAAACAGGTCATTAGCCATTTACTACAAAATGTCGTCTCTGGAAATGTATTAAAATACCTTATTTTCAGTCAAATTATGAGTAATAAAGCTGAATTTGTAAATTACAGGTTCATATAACAACTCTGGCACATCTCATATGCAGTATGTACACATTAAAAACTAAAGAAAATGTCACAAATATTTACATTTAAAAAGCACAAAAGAAATTTCACACCACAATTAGGTGAGATAACAAATTTTGTTGCTGTACAAATCTACTTGTCTTGATATACTGGATTTTCAGGAAAATGTGAATGATTTAAAATATATTATTTACAGTATCATACACTGCTTCATCACCCAACTACATATGACATTTTTAATCAACTCCAGCGAAGCCTTGTGACCCTTCAATGGCTTTGATTAATTTTTCTCTCAGCTGCTGATAGCTTTCATAAGGCGGCAGGTCCAAGCGATTAAAACTAGAAAGAGAAAATGCAATAATTTTAGACACTATGCCTATGGAATCTCAGTGATTGACAGTTAAATACTAATTTTTAAGCAATCAAAGTTGCTTTTTCATTTTATTTTGATGACCATACTGGTTAAACCATCTTCAGACCAATTGCTACATAAAGAATAAAATGGGTTGTGAAAAGATGTGAAATCCACGACAATAATTAAAGAAGAAGAATGCATCGTTAAAACTTAAAATTTTAGTTTACCTATGCATTCTCTTATTCACTTTATTGTATTTTGTATATTTGTATGGCCACTTTTATTCTGTATGTAACAGTTGGTTTTAAGATGTGGTAATAAACTGACTGTTTGAAGATCACTCTTACAAATTCAATATTTTGAGAAATACATGTTTCAATTCATATAAAATTAATATCTACTAAATTCCAAGTTTAACCAAAAATGCAACTATAATACAAATGAATTAACATTCAAAATATTATACAATACCACCTCATACATCCAAGTTTTGTGATTCCTGTGTTTCATAGCTCACACACTGCACACTGAATACCCTTTCACATATGAAGTGACACAAAATTAGGGGCGTTAAAGTTTCACATTTGTCAATAGAGAAAAATGTGCAAGAATTTTCTGTAATATTTAACTTAAATACATAGCAAAAACAGTTCCAACATTCATATGAACTCTTTACTATCATCAGTTATAAACACTAAATAAATAAAAAATAATAAAAAAAAACAGAACTCTGCATTATTTGATGTCTCTGGTGCCTCATTTGTCTAGTAGTCAGTAAAATGTTTAAATCCTCCTGCACACTGACATTCAATTTTCGTGACATCTCATTCTCATAATTAGTAATTACTTGAATTTTTTTATTCATAATCACATATTTTACAAAATGGGCCAATTTTTCAACTTGTCGCATGTATCTAATATACAATAATTTTTTCTTCAGTTTGCTCAACAGTGTAATTGTCCTTTCTCATACTTAAGCTTCACGATTCCACACTACATAGGGCTAGAAGCACTGAGGTGTCTCTTCCATAGTAGAACATCAAAAGAAATTTTCATAAGGTTTTCTTTTATTGCTGTCAAAGCACTGTCCTGCTCTGGAGCTTTGCCAAAAAACAGTGTTTGTGAAGTTCTGGAAAACAGCAGCTGAATTTGATGATCTAAATGGAACTTTCTTGAAATGGAATTGCCCTTAGTGTGTCACAAGCTAAGTGTAATTGCAGCTCTCCTGCTCAACATCAACAAGAAAAAATCCATTCTGAAGATTTCATATGCTTAACATACAGACAATTTACAGTTTAAGTAAACAATGATCTGTAAAAAGCAATGGGTGATTACCTATCACCATTATTTTATTTTATTTTCTACAGTTTACACAGATGTGATGCTCCCCGTTTTTAATTTTTCAAAAACTAAAAAGTAGCTGGCATACATTTGGATAAACTTTGTTATATTATTGCTTTGTTTATGCCATATCTTTCTGCCATCAGTTGTCTTTATTTACTTTGGCATGTAACTAGATTCTAAATCTTAAAATGCTCCTTTGTTTTGTCACTAACAGAGCTTTCAACATCTAATTACTGTTTGCTTGCTATACAGAAACATTTAAGATTAACCACCACTTTTGGGTTCCTAAGAGTTAGGTCCGTGCTTTTTTAACCTTGGCTTGGTCAAAAGGAACTTTTTTCAACAACCCTGTGTAAATTCACAGTGCCTCCAGAAAAACCGTAAATATCTGGTTCATACTTAACATCATTGATCTCAAAAATGCCTGCAACATACTTGTGGAGTGAGATGATTTATCCCAAGTTTAACAAACGTCAATCAATATCCTGTAATGTTTGAGTATCCCTTGTCCTAAACATATTTCAGAAATAAACTGAATTTCACAGTCAATAAGCTCCTCTCCCTCTCAGTTACATTTTCAGACATTTTTATATATACAACTCGCTCTTTCATTTTTCTTCTCTTCTGTGCTTCCAGGCGAGATACGGTCAAAGTAATTAATTTGAAACATCTCTTTCCCCTTGTCCTTGTGGTTGCAACTGGCTTTTTTCTTCCCCTTGTGCCTGTGTCCCACATCGCCACAGGGTCGGCATGGTTAGGAACACATCCGACATGCTTAATTTAAGGGATTGCCGGATGCCCTTCCTGTTGTCAGCCTTGCAGCACTGCTCCCTCTTCCTGGAGAAACAAGAAACAGCGACCCACTGTTTCAGAAATTCTCAGTGGAACTAACTACAACACCTGGGATCTAGACCTTGTCAATGGTCCTCTGTATGGTGGTGCTGGCAAATCCTCTCATTCTGCTCATGTTGTTGCATCCTTTTCACTATGATGAGCACCGAACGTAGCCTCCTTTCGTCAACAGTTCACGATGATTAAGTGGATCTTCAGTTTCCTTTAACCTCCCATCATCGATCTGCACCTCTGGACTGTAGTAGAGCTTCATGTGGATGACATGGACAACATCTCTGCATTTTATCTTTTTTATAGTAGTCCCACTTTTCTGCACAGGCATAAAAATTTAACCAAGCCTCCCAGGCTGTATTTCCCTGGCTGGTGCTTGGTGTTTTAGCAAATTAATTGACACACAAATACTACAAATGTTTACAGAAACATTTATGCAAACTATTTTATAAAAATTGGCATATTTTATGTTTATTTTAACATAACTATACAAATGTTAAATTTGTATTCAATAAAATGGTTATTCAGAATCTATTAGGTTTGATTTCTTACAAAGTTTCTTTTTTATTTACACCAGAAGTGATTGATATCCATCAGTATTTCACATTATTTACTAGGCTTGATGATATCACAATGATCAGAGATCACAATGCTCCATAGCTCAGAATCATGTCTTCTACAAGGAAATTTGCTGTTTCCCTGGCTTTGGCAATTGGCATACTTTGGTGACAGTATATCAGATGAGGCAGTCAGTGCAGACTATTATCCATCAACTCCGATTTGTCGACTTTGTGAACTCCGATAAGAGGCCGACTCCAATGTGCTGAAATGGTGCTACTATTGGCATGATTGGTATTAAATGCATGTGCTGCCATCACTGAAATTCCTTACACTGGCTCACATCATGTCTAGTGGATCAGCTGAGTGCTGGCCAGTGATACTTGCACCTGATTCTGTTTAGAGTCTTTACAAATAGCAGGTGATCAGATGTTGGAGCATCATGGAAATGCTTCACAACAACTGGCCATAGATGGGCTGAGATGGTGATAAACCATTTCTGCACCATTGTGTTATATTTCTTCTTATATAATGTTCTGTTTATTAATTTTAATCTTCTTTCATTTCTTCCCCCTCCAAGGTTTCTATGGTTTTGAGTAGTGATGGACCTTCCCTCTATTCAGCAGCATTGTCATTTAATGCAGTAAAGACTGGTATTTCATTCACATTGCTGTGTTCCACCAAAGCATTCAAGGAAATACAAGTCAGCATCCTTGTGTGTGTGTCTGCTTTTGTGTAACATTATGACACTGTACTCCTTAAACATCGGAGCCAAATCTTACCAGATGAAGTGATGGATTCTTCAGGCTTGTCAGTCATCACAGATAATGGTGTGGTAGTCCAACACAACAGCAAAAGGTTTGCCAAATAGACACACCTGGAACTCCTTGAAAGTCCCAACAACTCTAAGGCACTCTTTCTTGGTTGTATAACAGTTCATGTTGGACTGAGAGTACTCTAGAATTATAAGCAATCAACTTTTCAGCATCTTCATGAATTTGCACTGCAACTGCACCAACAGTGTCCGTGAGAAGTTCTGTCTCACCATTCTCATGAGACAATGCTAAGACTGGAGATGATGTTAGCAACTCCTTAAAGACAAGGAAAGATCTTTCTCCTTGTGCTTTTTTCCAGGAAAATTTAGCAACACCCAGCATTAGTTCTTGCAAGGGATGTGCCATGCTACAGAAGTCCTTTATGAATTACTGGTAGCTTGAGTACATACTCACATCATGAATGTTCCTCGGAAAATCAGTGAAATCTTCTATTTTCCCTGGATCAGGAAGGATTCTGTTGCTACTCACTAGGCACCAAAAGAATTTTTCTCCTTGGACAAAACAGAGGCACTTTTTAAAATTTAATCAGATACCTGTAGTTCGAACACTTTTCAACAAGATCATCAAGGCAGCTTCTTCAAAAACCTTTGAAAAAAGACCGTCATCCAGATAGCAAAGAAATGTAAGGTGTGGAAGCAGGTTAACACGGTACGCTGTCTGCATGTCTATAGCTGAGAAATACTTTGTTCCTTTGAAGCCATCTAGGGCATTATCAATAGTCACCAATACGTAGACCACGTGTTTTTTTTTTTTTTCCCCCAGCCAGCAGTAATCAACACAGGATTGCCATATGTCATCCTCATCCTTTACAAGGACCACAGGACAGGACAAAGGACACCCTGAAGGTTCAGTGTCATCAATTTGCAGCATTTTCCCCATATGCTCCCAGAGTGTTTGTCATTCAGCTGATGACAGACTGGCTAATTGGTGGATAATCCACAGTACTGATACAGTATTTTACGATAGACTGATTGGTCTGTCTTTCCCCCACTCTGGATTTGAAAGCTTACAAAAACTGACAGATTGGCAATTGTTCATCGATTTTGTTCCTCGGTCAGGCCCCATCATATCGGTAATTCATTAGGAGTTTCCTCTCCATTCTTTGTTGATGTAACTCGGTTTCATTTCCCAGACTGGTTCAGCTGCCCCCAATCTTTTGTTGTGTGCTTCTTGTAACAGCTTCATTAATATTAAAACTCTAATCTCCCACAGTTTATGACTGCTTGTGAGGCTTGCATGAAGCCATATCCAAGAACAATGTAACTAAACTCTATTAAAAAGAAAAATTCCAAGGGATGCGTTCTGTCTGTGATAGTTTTTCTTGTAATAGATGTTCCTGTTGGCTTGGCATATTTCTCAACACTATTGCATCCATATCACAAAACATTGTCTCCGAACTATGGGAAACCAGGATGGCATGTAATAATATTTTGAAAAGGATAGTAGCTACTCACCATATATCAGAGATGCTGAGCTGCAGATAGGCGCAACAAAAAGACTGTCAGAAAGTGAGCTTTCAGCCAACAATGCCTTCGTTGACATGACCACAGTCTCTAGCTGCTGAGGGCAGACTGAGTCTGGTCTCAGCAGCTAAAAACACACACTCACTCTCTCTCTCTCTCTCTCTCTCTCTCTCTCTCTCTCTCTCTCTCTCTCTGTGTGTGTGTGTGTGTGTGTGTGTGTGTGTGTGTGTGTGTGTGTGTGTGTGTGTGTGTGTGTGTGTGTGTGTGTGTGGGGGGGGGGGGGGGGGGGGGGGTCTATTTCCAATAAATGCCTTGTTAGGTGAAAGCTCACTTTCTGACAGTCTTTTGTTGTGCCTATCTGTGACTTAGCATCTTCGCTACATGGTGAGTGGCAACTATACTTTTCACAAAACAATCTTCCTTAGCTGAAGACTATAAGCATCTAACGTAACAGTAAAGGAGGCCAACAAGTTGACAAATGTTCATGAAGATGGCAGCTAGGTGAGTGGCTGGTAACACTGTACAGTAACGGGAACAGCTATGACATATTGGAGAGTGACCTCGTCCAGGCTCAGCAATGGGTTTTGTCCCACAGTTTGACTATGGACATCTGCAGCTGAATGGCAAGAACAGAACTGTTGTCATGATTAATGTCCGGTGGTTTACTATTGTCAAGAACTCGCCTTCTTTCTCTGCATTAGTGTACAACATGCCCCGAACATCTACTGTGGAAACATAATGGCATGTTGTCCTTTGTCCTCCATGTCTGGGACTTTCTGCTTTGTGTAAGAGTTGTTCGTAGCTGCGATGGTTGTTTGACGGCTATGGTGGAAGTACGAGTCAGCCGACTCCATTCTATCTGGCCCATTCAATGGGGGCGGAGACTGGTGCTAAAGACTGATACACCTCGTCTTCAACATACTTCGTTAGCTCCTGACTTATCAGCTAGACATTGAAGACTGCTGTCTCTTGTGTACTTGGTCAGACACTTCTGATTGCCTTGCACTGATGAATCACTTCTCTTACTGCCATATGTGAAAGGTGAGCTCATGTTGGTCTTTCACAATTTCCACAGGGACCACACTCATTAGCCGGTCATACCTCTCTCATCTGACTGGTTTCTGCTGCATTTCCTTTATTCCTTGATAAATTCCTCTGTCATTGTGACAGCCATAACAAGAAATCATTGGTACATGTCTTCTGCAACTCCTTTCATCAAGTGTGATATTTTGTTGGCTTCTGTCATATTGGGATTCACAATGTTTGAATAGGGCCCAAACATTTTGCATGAATAACTGTCATTTCACCATGATTGTGGGCCCTGTTCTTCAATTGTTCAATTTTTGTTCTACTAAGCGGACTTGGTGTTGATTGCCACCAAACATATAGTTCAATTCAGCCTGGAATTGAACCTGGCTATTGAACTTTTCTTCACTGTTATCCAAGCACTGCTGGGCATGCCGCACAAATAAAAGTACACATTTGTCAAACATATCATGTCTTCCCACCTGTTGTGTTTGGCGACTGTCAAATCCTTTCAGCCATTTTGTCAGGTTCTGACCAGCGTCAATGGAAAACACTGAGGGATGCCTACATGCAGCTGACTTACTGCTGCTTTACAATTCATTTGTCTCCTGACTATATGGATCTTAGGAACAATGTACTGCTTGTATTCTGGTTGCTGTCCATGTAGGCAGCAGCTCTTACGTTGCCCTACTGGAGCACAGTGATACAGATTCAAAGCACCCAGCGTTGCCACCAAACAATGTTCCACTGAAACCACATTCAAGTCCAAATTCTAAGGTAGAGCCACCAGTGAATCAGCATGACTCCTAGAACTGCATGCAATTTTATAACTGGCACCAATGTACAGTCAGGTCAGAAGTAATCCGCTGAACGGAAATTGCAGCTATTTATATAAACATTGAATATTGTAGATGCCGTTATTCATAGAAACATAAGGTATTTCAAGAATCTTCCAGAAATGATAAACTCTAGATAACAAATTACTGCTGGTGGTGGTGACCCGCAGCACATCAGCCATTGACAGTAACCATTAGGCCACAATACATGCACTAGAACTTGTGACAATACTGTACATTCAATAATCAGTGTAAAAAAATAAAGTTATGACTTGCTCCGTGGGAAAAATTTGTAATCTATATGCATGTCCTCTTCTTGCTCCGGCAAAGTAAAGATACACGACACAACAGTTAAAGTTCAAGCATAAGGTAACTCGACACATTCATATTTGAGAGATAAAAGTTTGTAACTTGAAGTGTAACATTAATTAGTTGTTTCAAAAGCACATCATAAACATAGAAGAATCTTCGGAATTAGTAGCAGCTGAAGATTTTGTACATGAAAAGAAAGGAAGCAACTTAAAAAAAGATTTAAAAAAATATTACACTGAATCTGTATGAAACAATGTCGGACAAAAGCACATCACATCATGTATTAATCAAAAAGAATCTGTTGCAGAAAAGAACTAGATGTTGAAGCAAAATAAAATAATATCATTAGTAATAACTATTTGCAGTCAACCACTTTAACAGAACTTGAGAATTCAACTACATGTTTCAAGAACCGATGCTTTTCACACACAGTGCCATTTATTAAATAAAATGAACACACAGGACTAAGGCTCCTTGTCTTACATAATATTATCCACTTTCCACACTGAAACAATGCAACAGGCAGTGTCTTCTTCAGCTGTGGGTCCTAAGAGTGGCCACTTGATGTTGTTGTTGTTGTTGTTGTTGTTGTTGTTGGGATGTTTAAGGGGGACTAAACAGCTAAGGTCATCAGTCCCCCATTCCAAAAAACCGGCGAAACAAAATTTACGGAACTGAAAGAACACCAATGTGTCAGCGAACACTAGAGACAAGAAGAGTACAGACGAACACTGGACAGAAAGAAACAGAAGAAAAGAAGAGGGTCGGAGACTGGTTGACTGACCATGGGAACAAAAATTGGGAAAGAGTCAACCATCCGAATACACACATTAAAATCTGCAACCAATGAGACACTCGAGGACAAGATACACAGAAAGGGAAAGGGACAGGTCCCCCCTAAATGGAACCATAAAAAGGACTACCACGGATAAAATTTAAAACGTTGTCAGCCATGGAGGCATCGTCGCATAAAACCAAAGGCAACGTGCCCGGGAGATTAAAAGTCTGCCGGAGGATGCGCAGTCGGGGACACTCCAACAAAATGTGGGCGACCGTCAACCGGGACCCACACTGACACAGGGGGGGATCCTCCTGACGCAAGAGATGTCCGTGCGTCAGGTAGGTATGGCCGATGCGGAGCCGACACAGGATGACAGAGTCCCTGCAAGAAGCCCGCAGGGAGGACTGCCACACATCGGTCGTCTCCTTGACAGCCCGCAGTTTATTCGGAGAAGTCAGGCTACGCCACTCGTCACGCCACATCTGAAGCACCTTACGGCGCAACGCCAGCTGCAAATCACGAGCCGGGAGGCCGATCGCCAAAGTGGGGGCGTCGACCGCCCCTTTGGCCAGCCTGTCGACACGTTCATTCCCCGGGATGCCAACGTGACCTGGCGTCCAAACAAAGACCACCGAACGACCAGAGCGGGTAATGGCAAAAACAGACTCCTGAATAAAGGATACCAGAGGAGAAGACGTATAGCAGCGGTCGATAGCCTGGAGGCTGCTCAGGGAGTCACTGCAGATGACGATGGACGTACCTGAGCAGGAACGCATATGCTCAAGAGCGCGCAATATGGCCACCAGCTCTGCAGTAAAAATACTGCAGCCAGCCGGCAAGGAGCGCTGTTCAACAAGGGCAGCGTGAGCAAAAGCGTAGGCAGGACGACCATCCACCAGGGAACCATCAGTGTAGACAGGCTCACAGCCTGAAAATGAGGCGACGAGCGCAAGAAAACGGTGACGGAGGGCCACATGCGGAACCGAGTCCTTGGGTTCCCGTGCCAAGTCCAGGCGGACGGACGGACGGACGGACGGGTCATACACCAGGGAGGCGTGGGTGCACAGGCCCGGATAGGCGGCAGAAGAGGGAACGACCCCAGTTCCGACAGCAGGGACTGGACGCGGACAGCAATGGAAAGCCCAGACCTAGGTCGCCGGTCGGGCAGAGGGAGGACCCTGGCAGGGAAAAGCAGGCGATGATTGGGATGGCCTGGTGAGCAATGCACGTGGACAGCATAGTCGGCGAGCAGTCGGTGGCGGCGAATCCGCAGCTGGGGAACCCCGGCCTCCACCAGCAGACTATCCACGGGGCTCGTACGGAAAGCACCAGTTGCAAGCCGAACCCCACAGTGGTGTATGGGGTCCAACAACGTCAACACTGAGGGCGATGCAGACCCATAGGCCAGGCTCCCATAATCAAGCCTGGACTGCACAAGGGCTCTGTACAATCGCAACAGCGTGCTGCGATCTGCACCCCAAGACGCATGGCTCAGGCAGCGGAGGGCGTTGAGGTGCTGCCAGCACTTTTGCTTCAGCTGAGTAATATGAGGAACCCATGTGAGCCGGACATCAAAGACGAGTCCTAAGAAGCGGCTAGTGTCCACCACTTCAAGTAGGTGACCGTCGAGGTAAAGTTCCGGATGAGGGTGGACCGTCCGACGCCTGCAGAAGTGCATAACTCGAGTCTTGGCCGCAGAGAACTGAAATCCATGAGTCAGAGCCCATGATGCCGCCTTGCGAACGGCTGCTTGCAGCCTGCGTTCGGTGACTCCCGTAGTCGTTGAGCTAAATGAGATGCAGAAGTCGTCGGCATACAAAGAAGGAGACACTGACGACCCCACAGCTGCAGCCAGACCATTAATGGCCACTAGAAATAAGGAAACGCTCAACACCGAGCCCTGCGGGACCCCATTTTCCTGTATATAAGATGAACTAGAGGCAGCACCGACTTGCACCCGGAAAGAGCGGCGCAATAAAAAGTTTTGAAGAAAAGCTGGGAGCTGACCACGAAGACCCCACTCGCGCAACGTAACAAGGATGTGATGCCTCCATGTTGTGTCATATGCCTTCCGCAGATCAAAAAATACAGCAACGAGATGCTGACGGCGGGAAAAGGCCGTACGGATAGCAGATTCCAGCCGCACCAAATTGTCCGCAGCAGACCGGCCCCGACGGAAGCCACCCTGGGATGGAGCGAGGAGACCGCGCGACTCAAGGACCCAACACAAACGCCGCCCCACCATACGTTCGAGCAATTTGCACAAAACGTTAGTTAGTGTAATGGGACGATAGCCGTCCACCGCCAGAGGGTCCGCACCGGGCTTCAAGATGGGAACGATAACACCCTCTCGCCATTGCGACGGGAACACGCCCTCGCTCCAAATGCGGTTCAAGATGGTGAGGATGTGTCTCTGGCAGTCCCTGGAGAGATGCTTCAGCATCTGTGCGTGGATGCAGTCCAGTCCTGGCGCTGTATCAGGGCAATTGGCGAGGGCAGAGAGGAATTCCCTCTCGCTGAAAGGAGCATTGTATTTTTCAGAACGACGTGTGTGGAACGATAACGGCGTCCGCTCGGCGCGCTCCTTTAGAGAGCGAAAGGCAGGAGGGTAAGTTGCAGTCGCAGAGCTCGTAGCAAAGTGCGTGGCAAGGTGGTCAGCAATGGTGGCAGCGTCCGTGCAGACAGCGCCGTCCAGGGAGATTCCAGGGACACCCATAGGGGTCTGGTATCCATAAATCCGCCGGATGCGGGACCACACGAGCGACGGGGAGACACGGGAGCCCAAGGATGAAATGTACCTCTCCCAGCATTCCTGCTTACGCCGTGCAATAAGACGACGGGCCAAGGCACGGAGCTTCTTAAAGGCGATGAGGGTCTCCAGAGACGGGTGCCGCTTATGACGCTGGAGTGCCCGCCTACGGTCGCGAATAGCCTCAGCAATCTCTGGCGACCACCAGGGGACAGACTTCCTCCGAGGGAGTCCAGAAGAGCGAGGGATGGCAGTCTCGGCCGCAGAAATAATTGACGAGGTCAAGACACGGATCACCTCGTCAATGTCACCCTGTGGGAGAGAAGCAATGGTGGCAGCGGAAGTAAAAGCCGGCCAGTCAGCCCTGTTGAGAGCCCAGCGGGGCAGGCGCCCAGAAGAATGACACTGGGGCAGTGACAAATAGATGGGAAAATGGTGACTACCACACAGATCAGGATGCACTCTCCAATGAAGGGATGGGACAAGTCCGGGTCTGCAAAGAGAGAGACCGATGGCCGAGAACGAGTCATGGGCCACACTGAAATGCGTGGGAGCACCGGTGTTCAAGAGGCTAAGGTCGAGCTGAGCCAACACATGCTCCACAGCGCGACCACGGTCATCGGAGACAGTCCCACCCCATACAGGGTTATGGGCATTGAAATCGCCCAGAAGCAGCAATGGCGGCGGGAGTTGAGCCAGCAGCGCAGCCAAGACATGTCGGGGGAGTTGCCCATACGGAGGAACGTAAACAGAGCAAACAGTGATAGCCGGCGAGAGCTCAATCCTGACAGCGACTGCCTCTAAAGGCGTCAGAAGGGGTACTGGTGAGCTACAGACAGAGTGGTGAACAAAGAGGCAAACTCCACCTGAAGCTCGTTGACAGTCAGCGCGGTTCTTATAGTATCCCCGATAACCGCGAAGGGCAGGGGTCCGCATTGCTGGAAACCAAGTTTCCTGAAGAGCAATGCACAGAACAGGGGAAACACTCAAAAGCATCCGGAGCTCAGGCAGGTGGCGGAAATAACCGCCGCAATTCCACTGGAGAATGGAAGCTGGAAGGTACTGGGAGGGCGTTAAGTCCACTAAGAGGCAGACGGCGCCGCAGAGTCAACGGCCGCCACCGAGCGAGAGTCAGCTGTGTCCATAGGAGAGGTCCCCGAGGGTTCCGTGAGGGCGAGATCCGCGGCAGAGGCGAGGATCTCCACCGCATCCCCAGAGCCAGAGCTATTGACAGCAGGCGGTACTGAAACTGCCGGAGCGTCCTTCTTGGACACGTTCCGGTCCTTCTTCTCGCGTCTGTCCTTTGGCTTAGAGGGCTGGGAGAGTTTCTCTGGAGGAGCATCGGAGGCTGACGACGACGCAGAAGCCCTACGACCAGCAGGTGGATGAACCTTCAGCCACTGGCTGACATCCGGCGGGGTAGCAGAAGAAACGGAAGAAGGGAGGGCCCCGAGGGACCCCTTCCGCGAGAGAGGAGCCGGCAGAGACGACGCCGGCGGAGACTACGCCGGCAGAGAAGGGGGAGGGGGAGGGGGAGGGATCGAGCCCCCTGGTTTTGGAGCAGATGTCACTCCTGAAGCATGTGCAGGGGGAGTGACAGAAGGGGGTTTGCCCCCAACTGCTAAGGAGGCAACAGAGGAAGGCTTGCCCCCAGACACAAGGGGGGCAGACAGAGATGGACGGCCCCGAGGGCCAACTGAAGGCGGCACAGAGGAGGCGACAACTGCTGCCCATGAGGGCGACGATAACGTAGCTGCAGCATAAGAAGTTTGAAGAGGGACAGGATGCAACCTTTCAAATTTCAGTTTTGCCTCGCGATAAGTAAGCCAGTCCAGGGTCTTAAATTCCATAATCTTCCGCTCCTTATGAAGAACGGGGCAGTCCGGCAAGCATGGAGAGTGGTGTTCCCCACAGTTGACACAGACAGGCGGAGGCGCACATGGAGAATCGGGATGAGAGGGGCGTCCGCAATCTCGACATGTGGTGCTGGATGGGCAATGGGAGGACATATGCCCAAACTTCCAGCACTGGAAGCACCGCATCGGGGGAGGCACGTATGGCTTGACGTCACAACGGTAAACCGTTACCTTGACCTTCTCAGGCAATACAGCAACCTCGAAGGCCAAGATAAAGGCACCGGTGGCCACCCTGTTGGTCTTGGGTCCTCTGTGCACACGACGGACAAAATGCACACCACGTCGTTCCAAGTCAGCTCTCAGCTCGTCATCGGACTGTAACAAGAGGTCGCGATGGAAAATAATCCCCTGGACCATATTTAAGCTACTGTGGGGAGTGACAGTAACAGGGACGTCTCCCAGCTTATCACACAAGAGCAACGCCCGTGACTGGGCTGGGGAGGACGTCTTGAGGAGGATGGACCCATTCCTCATTTTAGACAAACCCGCCACTTCCCCAAACTTATCCTCCAGGTGTTCCACAAAAAACATAGGCTTTGTCGAAAGAAAGGAGTCACCATCAGTCCTGCTGCAGACAAGGTATTGTGGTACATAAGGCTCCTGCTTGGCACTAGATCTGCGTCCCTCCCATGGCGCAGCCAACGAGGGGAACGACTGAGGATCATATTGTGCAGCATCGAATTCAATTTTGCCTCGCTTAGAGACGCTGGTGGCAGTGCGACCACCAGCTTGGTGAGATTTATTGCGCTTCATTGCGCCACATCCGCCCAGATGCCACCTACTCCGAACGAGGGCTCTCCCCAAGGGCGCCACCCAGCCAAAGCAACGGGTACCTGGCCGATATCCCATTGCCCGGAGTCCCCGTGCCCCAGACAAGATGGGCACATACTCCTTGGCATGCATGGGGAGGAAACAGCTCTGGCATCTGTAGTGCGATCCCTGCGTGGTCAGGGGGCTACCACCAAGAGGGTACATGACGACCCCACCACAACGGACTGGCTACCGTGCTGGATTTTAGGTGTTGAAAGGGTCCACAGTTGCCGTGGGCGCTAAGAAGGGGATTGCGCACAAGACGAGGAGGCAACCCAGAAGACATGGGGAGTAAATCCCTCCACACGACAATAGATAGCATGCAATATGTAGGTGCACGATGGACCAATAGAAAAACCACGTAAGGCGTCCTTCCCCAAATGGCACGCACTAACAACAGAAATTTTGAAAATGGCAGGTCAAACCCAAGTGGGGACCATCACATAAGGCCGAAACTTTGAAGACTCCTTTTAGTCGGCTCTTACGACAGGCAGGAATACCGCGGGCCTATTCGTACCCCCGAACCCGCAGGGGGCGGCCACTTGATGCTTCTGTTTTTTGAGGTAGTTGTGAGCTGCTAGGCCCAAAGTACCATTGAGCATGCCCAACTTTTATTTGTATTTCCAAAGGCTTTATTTGCTGTATCCCTAGCTATCACTTTGATGAAATACTAAATACTTCTAACTATTCAACTGCACTGAAAAAATGCTGTTAAAAATCTTTTTCTACTGTCCTTTTTTTGCACATTAACAATGTTGCTGAATTTCTTCTCATAATTAGCTATTTCTAGTTCCTCCAGAAAGTCCAGTTTCTTCCCTTTCTTTTCCACATGCCAGATTTCTAAGTTGTCGTCCACACCACTTACCACTTAACAGGTGGCTTGTCTCATGTGAATGGTTGACTGCTACTGATTATCAGAATCCCTCACTCCAGAAGTGCTATCTATCTCCCCCCCCCCCCCCCCCCCCCCAATCCTCACTCCCAGCGTGCAAGTCGCCCAATGTGGCATCGAATGACGAATGAAATAAGGCTTGCACTTGGCAGCTGAACTTCCCCGAAAGCGGCCTCCTAGCCAACAATGCCATACGCTCATTTCCATTTCGTGTGACTTACTATTGTAGTGATTGACTGACAATAATTATTATTAATTACAGGTGTCATTTCATTAATGGCAGATTGATAAAGACAATCAACGGACAGCACATCCAGACCAAACAAGTAAACAAAATTTGGCAAGTAAATAAGTAACGTGCCTAAACTCTGGTGATTATTCCTGAAAGTAATAAAAATTTTGTTCAGAAATCAAATAACTTTCATTTTTATTTGCCTACACTAGTAAGTAATGGTTGTTAAGATGACATCTTATCTTCAAACTTGAAAAAAACATCAAAAGCACAGTTGGAATACTGTAACTCACCATGTATGTGCACGTGGGTAATTTTCAGGTGTGCCCCATTTTTCTATAGTGAATAACTGTGGACCATTACTTCCATACAACTCTTTAAATCCATTCATTGGAACACGGGATGTACCAGTTACAAACTGTAAAAGTCTTGCTCTCATTTCATTATTAAAAGACAGCACCACCTGGAAATTGTGAAGATCAGTCAATATGTCTTAATTCAAAATAGGCACAATAAAGAAAGACATAGGCATGCTAAGGGATATGCAAAAAGCGCTACCGTCGCCGCCCCCAGTCATCACAATGGATGCCAACCTGTCCTACCCAGTTCAAGACTTGGTCGCACAGGTGGCAGCACTCAGCACACAGGTCGACCAGGATCAGTCACGGACAGAGGGCAGTAGGCACCTAAACGGCAGCAGATCCTGGTACCGCCGATCCAGCTGCACCAGCCATTCTGGCAGTATGCCAACAATGTTATAGGAGCAGACGAATGGGTTTTGCTGGTATCATTCCCCCTTTAGCAACAAAGTGACGAAGTGTCAGTCTCCCTGCTCACATCAAAATTCCAGCTGCAAACGGGCCTAGGCACATCCGGCTGCAGCCCAATATCCAGGCAGCTCTTTGTATCTGAACGGTCTGGCAGTGTTAAGTACCTTGTAAACATGGGTTCTGATTTGTCAGTCTTCCCCCAATCTATGTTAAGAGGCCACCGGAACGCCAAGGTATTGTCTCTTACGGTGCCAAGCAATTCAACAATAAAAACGTATCGCACTTATCACTGAAATTTGAGCCTTGAATTGCGCCACACATTCACGTGGACATTTATTATGGCTGATACCAACACACCAAACAGGATTTGGATTTCCTAGGCCAATAAAATGTGTTAGCTGACACCGCAAATGCTCTGCTGATCGATTCAACAACAAATCTGAAAGTAGCGGGACGATGATGGCCGGCCGCTGTTTTCAGTGTTAATCCATTGAGTCCCTCAGACTGCACGCAGATATACTTGACAAATTTCTAGAGCTCACTCACCCGCATGGTGCACTGAGAGATATCTAACATTCAACGGTACACCACAACGTGACTACACCTGGCCCATCCACCAAGTGCCGTCCACATCGACTTACGCACAAGCAACTTGCTGTAGCAAAGGCTAAATTTGAGAGCACATTGCAACAGTGCATTGGTCGATCATCATGCAGCCCTGCTCTTAAAACCAAAGAAAGGTAGTTAACGGCACCCATGTGGAGACCATCAGTGCACGGATGGTACCGGATTGGTATCTGGTACCACACTTACAGGTTTTAGCCACGTCTTGATGGGCGCAGTTATAGTTTGCAAAACTGACTGCAAGAAAGCATTCATGCAAATCCCTGTGGCACTCGAGACATTCAGGAAACAACAATTATCATGCCATTTGGGCTTTTCAAAAGCTTATGCACGACATTTGGCCTTTGGAGAGGCTTACCATGGTGTCTTGACGACATCCTTGTCTATTAAAGTAGCCCAAGATCCACTGTTGCCATGTAACAACCATATTTTGATGCATAAGCAAGGTCAGCATCTTTGTTAACCTCTTGAAAAGTGTATTTGAAGTCATAGAAATTGAGTTTCTAGGGCATTTAATCACTCCTGGTAGATCCATGCCACTACAAGGCAAGGTACAGGCAATCTTTAATGTGCAGCACCCGCTCATGCACATACTTACACTGCTATCTTAGCGTGATAAATTTTTATTGGCACAATCTGCTTAATGCCACTGCAGTTCTGCAACCCCTGATGGCAGCTCTGTGCAACCCTATGTTGACAGGAAAAACTTCAGTTAACTGGACAGATGGAACTATGTTTTGAGAAGTCGAAAAAGTGCAGTGCCAAGCGACCATACGTCACAAAGTAAGCCTATTTACTTTGCCAAAAACACAGGAGAACGTACCACAACTTCAAAACTACGACAATTTTTATATTGTGTAGCAGAATAGCTACCAAAATAAATGGACATTAACACCACTCCGTAAGTTAAAAATAAAATTAATCCCACTGATGATTGCACAAAAGTGCTGAAACATGTATGGATGAAACAAATCAGGAAAAAAGGTGTCTTGCATAAGGTGGAACTTTTGATCCCATTTTTGTAGCAAGCACGGGCACAACAAGAAGAACTGCACCACAAGATGATTAATGGAGAGAAGCTTTATGAAGTCCAAATGAAACCTCGCAGAAGCGATGCTGCTCAATCATTCAATGCATGGTGGTGAACTGCTCGTGGTCATGGATGCTAGATGGACAGCCATAGGGACAGTGGCAGCTGGCAGCCACTCAAGTTTCTTCTCACAGAAGCTTTCAGTATCGCAACCACATGGAGTACTTATGACGGTGAGTTGCTTGTTGTCTTTGAGGCAGTAAATTACTTCCACCCACTGGTAGAAGCTCATTGCTTTGTAATTTTCACTGACCACAACCACAAGCACCACAACCACAACTCTTGTGTTTCAAAGCAATAATAGCTAGTGTACACCATATCAATTTCAGCAGTTGGAGTATATGTCACTGTTCTCCACAGACATCTGGCATATCTCAGAATTGACAAATCGTCACTGACTGCTTGTCCCAAGCTTGTGCCGTTATCTCTCCTCCTATGAATTCTGAGGATGTTGTCCAAGAACAGGAAATGGCAACTGGACAACTTCCACCACGACACATCCAGCGGCCTACAGATTGAGCTAGTGCCCAATCGCGAACCTACCAATTAAATTTGGTGTGATGTTTCAAAGGCACACACTGCCTCTTTCTCCCAGAGAAATTCAGGCGCAGTACTTTCAACTATACCCACAGACTATCACACCTTGGCACCGACATTAGTGTGTACTGACACAGTAGTGGCACCACTTCCACTGCCATACTTGGGATCATGCCGCGTCTTCACCCACGACCAGAGAATGCTCGACATTGAGTGCAAAGGCAAGTCAACCAAATTGTCAATCGACCAAGCCAAGCACAGAGCCCACATCCATGGCTGCCAATGACGCATGCACACCACCAGAGGCTGAGAATGTATGAATAGGTGTGCACCGCAAACAAAAAAAAAAGATGAAGTGGTAAAATTATTCATAATACTCTAAGATAACCCAGAAGATAGGTCGAACACGAGCTTCAAAGATGTGGGAGAATTCTGTTCGAAGAAAAAATTATGAGGTTTCTGCTCGTGAGAGGCAGCCAGTATTAAAACATTCTGGAAAGTTATGTCATGGGATCAGAGGAAGTTTTACATAACCTTCTTGTGAAAATTATTGAAACCAAATGTCCTAAGAAGATCACTGTGGTATCCAGGAGAAGGAGAGATGGAGGTAAAAATTCTATTGGGATCAAAGACTGGAATGTGTGATATTCACCAGTAATTTCAAACATGAAATGAGCTCCAATTCAGAAATGTCACATTCTTTAATAAAACAAACTAAAAAAGAAGAATTTTTGATTTCTGTGACCATTGTGTCAGTAGTTGCTTCACAATAACTAGAGATATTTCAAATCCATCTTTGCAACTATTAAAAAATGCATATTTACTTTACCATATGCTATTTGTTTAATTGATTTAAACATTGTCAGAGCCAGGATACTTGTTTGATTTCCACTTACATCTGACAGGGTCACCTACTTTCATATTTTACAAGTATTCCTCCATTTGGCATTAATGTTTCGGCTTAATTTCACATTAGCTTGCTCCACTATTAGTTTCTTGATGTGAATATTTTGTCCTATTTTACGTATGGTCACTAACCAATTATCCATCTGAATGAATAGCCACTGTCAAACTGTGGCCAAAAGCACAGGCACTATTTGCTGCTTAGCATAATATGCTCAATGTCACTGGCTGCTGCACAATTATGCCTCTGGATACTTAGATAGATGGGAGTTCTTCCTTCCAACCACTGCAAGCCCCTGTCTCTCATCTATTTTTACCTCACACCACAATTTTAACTTCAGTCATCCTGCACTCACATCACCTTCTCTGTCTTTCTCTATTCTACCTACCTCTCCCTGAAGGATTTGTTCAAAATATGTTACATGAATGTGTGGCGCCTGGTCTTTCACACTTGTCCAGAAGACTAGACCCAACACAGAATTTGCAGCTGTGATATGTATTATGAAAATTGAAGTTGACAGGGGGAGAAAGGAAAGAGGTAAGGGACTATTGATGTCAGCTGCCTCGGGACTATGTGGAATCAGCAGTAATGAGCAAAAATGTGTGCTGGACCGGGATTTGAATCCAGGATCTCCTGCTTATTAGGCAGTTGTGTTACCCACTGCGCCACCCAAACGCAGTTTTTATCACAATTGTGTGGACTATGTCCAGATAGCACAGCAGTTAATGCAACTGCCTAATAAACAGGAGCTCCCGAGTTCGAATACCAGTCTGGCACAAATTTTAACTCATCACTGTTGATTCCACATGAAGTCCCGAGGCAGCTGACATCAATAGTTTCTTCCCTTTCTTCCCCCTTTCCCTGCCCTTCCCTTTCTCCCCCACTTTCTATTAACATAATTTGTCCAAAAGCCACCAAAATTCTCAGTCTCATTTTATGTCTGCCAACAACTTAAAGCCGAAACTATTCAGTGAGTTGTTACCTTTATTCCTTAAATCATTTACATGCCAACAGTGTTTGTAGAACAGATCTGTCTGCATCTCAGGCATGTCCACAGAGGTAAATCGCATTGTTTTATTCACCAAAATTACTAAATGTATGAATAAAAATATTAACAAAAAACCTCAACGGTTCCTTAAAACTGAGAGTAATACCTCTTAGTCTCATTGCATGTATGTTGTTACAGTGTGATTATTTCAGTGAAACACAAACGCGGAGTATCAAGAGAGTTGATTTGCCAGACATTCCCTTAAAAGCATAAGGAAAATCACTTTCCTAATGGTAGAAGGCATGCAACATTACGAACTCTACAACACAGTTACTTTGTTTAAGCCCTCACAATATCTGAGGTGGAATAAGAAAGGGATGGATTGAAGGTGGAATTACACAGAAGATTTACAATCTGTCACCACTCTATACCAACTTAGAAATGGCAGTCATTTACAGGATTATACAGAAAGCAGTACTAAATTACTGAATCTTTTGCTATCACACACTAAGGGGTAACTTAAATATATGAAGATTTCTATTTTTCGCCAGCAACTGATGACATCTAAGATTTCACTTTCTTTCACTAATGGAAATGTTTGTGAAGCACTGGAGAACTTGTCTTTTCCACAAGAAAGCTTGAATATATTTTCTCTCTGGATAAACACAGTGCATGAGGGACACACAAAATACAATACAGCCGACTGCAAAATAAAAACCACACATTTAAAAATTATGCACCTATTTTGTACAATATCATTTCCTGCAAATGGGGGAAGAGTACACCAGCTGTATTAGTAACCACAGTGAAAATGCAAAGATATGATATATAAATAAAGTCTGGATCTTAGAACTGAAATAATTTACAGGTCAAAAGATATCATAACCTCTTGTAGTTCTGCATCTTGAAACTCTGCTGTCCAATATTCAATTTATCTACTAGCAATTTTATATTAGTCTACAACTAAAATGGGTCTTTTATCACTACTTTCCTATTACATACCACCTAACAAACCTCGTTTTCAATATTGTGTTTCTATACACTCCCCAATCAAAGTTTAATACCCTATTTACCACTGGTATACTCTTCACCTATTACAATTTTTTATAACCTTACACAGAAGACATTCAATGACAGACTAAAACAATATACAATGTTCATGTGTAATCAACAATATTAATATGGTGCAAAACACTGCAGAAAATGAATGCTTTTAGTAAGGATATGCATCCACCAGCACCAGGAGAAAATTTTAGAACCACTACCAGCACCCCCCCCCCCCCCCCCCACACACACACACACAGCTTATAAAAAATACATACCCTCCAGAACCACTGTACTGTTATATGATTTGGGTGGTAGTCACCCTTGTAAAGAGTATTTTGTTTCCAGTCTTTCACATCAATGTTTTGTATTCCACACATCAGCAATTCCAGTTCATGTTCATCAAATATTTTCACTAATGGCAAAGGTACCAATCCTTCAAATCCATTCAAAAATGCGTTCATTTGCTCTTGGACTCTTGAAACAAACCTCCACTGTATGACAAGGCTGTCAACAAAACATATGTTTCACTTTAATATTTCTATGTTTACTTTCACTCTAGCAACTATCAATACATTTCAGCAAATTTAAATCCAAATTAAGTAATCCCAATAAATTATTTTGTTACAAATTAATTAACAACTACACACATTACCAGTGTTTAATTAAGTATTCATCTGTTGAATAAAAGAAGCTGTCAAAAAATTGTTTTGATTAGATTTGAAATTTGGTTTGCTTCCTGTCAGATAATGTAAACAAGCAAAGATTTTTGTGGCTGCATACCAAAATCCCTTATGAGTCACTGACTGTATACGTTTTCATTAAATTTATGAACTTTATGAGTGTTGTCCAAAGTCAGTAACTATGAATCCTATATAGTACTTGAGGGAGGGGTGTCTTTGTTACTGACTCTTTCACGACCACTCTGTGAACACTGAGAAAGTACTACAAAAATAGCCTGATTTGCCTTACTATTGATCAATGTTGACTTAGTATTATGCATTGAGGTGCTGGGCTGCTACAATACAGAATGCAGCACTATTAGGTAGGTAGTTGTAGTCAAGTGGTAACACCAGCATGCATAGTAGTGTGTTTATGAAGAAATTACCAGATTGTTGAAATTCTGCAAAAGGGCATTCCATCTGCAAGAAATTTTATTCCAGGTTACAGCAAATGCCACTTTTATCACTGAATTTCTTACTGACAATAATTAAACATTTAATTTCACAGTGGCTTCATTTAATACAAAATGCACAGTTACTCATAAGGTATCCTATATATCAGTGTGTTAAGTATCACTGAAATTGTATACATTAACTTACAGGAAGTTACTTTTTACTTATTCAGTGCAACCTCTTATTCTGTAACCTCTTATTACATAAGCATTTAAGAACGTAAATTATGAACATAATTACCTAATATATTCATCTTTATTTTCATTTGTAACAGGAATGTTTGCTCCATCAGGTTTCAGTTCACGCTGTGAAAAGTGGCCAAAACTTTCCTCATCAACACAAAATGTCAGTTCTAATTCACTTGGATCATTTTCTTTAATCCATAAAAGTGAATTGTAATACTCTGAATCAACACTCTCCATGTCCTTCAAGTCAATTGGCTTATTCAACATCATTTTATAAAATGGACGGATAAAAAAGGCTGCAAATAATAATTTTTAGCTTATTATTCACCATTTTAGCAAGAGAAAAATATTAAGCAAGCATGCAAATATGTCTAGAATTATATTTTGTAAGTGTTTTTCATAACCCCTCCAAAGAATGGTGTATTTCTTAATATTTCACAATGGTAAGTGTTTCATCTCCCTCCCTCCTTCCAAAGAATGGTGTATTTCTCAATATTTCGCAATTGTCTACTCCCACTCACAGAAACAGAATTCTGTCACTGGTAGGAAAGAGGGTTACTTTACCCAATTAATTCCAAACCTACTGAAAAAGTGCAATTTTTTTTTTGCAACTGAGATAAATTAACTGATTCTGGTTAACAGATTTAACCAAAAACATACGTACTGCCATAAGCTTCAGGCATAAGAAATAAGTCCAATGAAACAGAAAGTAAATTAAAAGCTATTTTGAAAAATTCTCCTTCCTTTTTTGTACGAAACCGTCTTACAGAAAAGTTAACATTATAGTAAAGCACAGCATTGTGACACAGGAATGAAATACTAATGCACATACAAGTGCACAACTGATCCCCTACAATTGAGCTGACAGTTACTGGAAAATATTTTGTTTAACACTTTGTGTACATAAGTACAAGAAATCAAAAGTGCAACTGGAGAAAAAGAGTCAGTGCATGTAACCTACCTGAAATGCGACACACTCCTTATACAAACAATTCTAAATGCTTTGGGCTACACTTTTCTCTATAACCTGAACCACTCAACTTTTTCCATTTAACAAAGCATCTGTCGTCAACAGGCACAAGGTTGACAGTAGTTGACTCTAACCTTGGAATATTATGGTTCACCAAAACCAACACAATCATCAATCAGGCCAAGGAAGAGCAACAGATGGACTGAATACTAACAGAAAATGATTGGAACTCTTTCCGGTTGAATTTTAAAAGAGAGAAGTCAAATTGCAGGAAAGTTCAGTAGACTAAAAGAGACGATGGAGCACTAAAAGACAAGAAATTTGTTACATGGGAGGATAGGTAGGACAAGAAGAAGAATTATATGGTTTCAGGAAGGGACTCATTTGCTACTGTATACCAAGATATATCTGACAGACGGGTTCCTATGCATTGCGCTTTTGCAGAAGTAAAGGGAAGGAATATGAGCAGCTGCACCCTTGTACAAGTGCAGCATTATCATTCTGCGGCTGTGTTATGACTTTGTAAGCCCACCAGACAAAAATCCATCACTCCCTTAAAAAATCACACATCATTTCAGAGCATTGGAGATCAGGCCTGCTTACTGATCAGCTAGGAGCTGGCTCACGGTCATGACATAGCACAAAGTAAGGGGGTTGGCTTGGAGTGACTAATGGTGGGGGAAGGTGGGGTGAGGGGAAAGGAGGAACTGGAACAAGGTAGCTTCACAAGAAAAACTGTTGTCAATGAGTCTAATTTTACATCCATCAATGTTATGTACAATGGATATTTGTACAAATGTGTTCTGTGGCAGATTATTTTTCCGAGACTGCTGTGTAAAATGACAAACAATAATTAAATGAATCTTATACCTCTGAAAATTTTGATGAAGTCAAGAACTTGGGCAACTAAGTACAAACATGATATTTATTATGACTGAAGCAGTCTTCTGATGAATGCTTTGTAGGGCAAAATTTAAATTGAGATAAACTTTTATTTCTTGGCCATTTTATTAGTAAGTTGAACATAAAAATGCAGGATGTCAATGACTTATTTTTTTTTACTTTTCACTAAAATATCTATGTCTGGTACCACTCTCTGAGCATTAGTACTTCAAAGACATTCTTTTGAGTTGAAGTCTGTCAGTGACCTAATGGCACTATAATACATACGAGCTACATAATTTTTTTTTCCAATTATGTTTATCCTAAATATGATGTATATTTTTTATTCTGTACAGCTTTAGATACTATGTGTGAATTAGAAATGCAATATGTGTTTTAACTTTTCTAAATAATTCTGTATTATGATGTAATTGTTATGGATCACTGCTAGTAAGGAAAGTTAGGAAAACAAATATTTTTTGAAAGGAGCAAAAATTTGTCTAGAAGTGCTGTCTCTGGACATGAGTGTAACATCAGAGCAGAGTGTGCTAAAAATGTATTTGTATGTGAGACTTGGAAGTGAACGAACGCATGTGGTATGCAGCATAAAACGTTGAGCATATGTAAGACAAAATTGTAACTAGCGAGGCACCACAAGCATGACAAGTGTGAGCAGATGTAAGAGACTCCCATAACATCAGGATCCTGCTCCATAATTGGTCACTGCTGATCAAGGCGTGCCTACAATATTACACAACAACAATGACAACACCTTACCATCTGCAATGAACTGTAAGACTGTTTCATTTTCATTCACATTTGAAACTTTGTGAGACATTTGCCAGTGGCATAATTTGAGTGACTTTAACTGAATAATAGTTAACAAGCAAAGTTTTGCACCTCTGCTTCTCTCTCTATGTCTTTTGAATGTCCATAATCTTCTGCAAGAAAGGTATTGTAATGTTACTGTTGTAAACTGAATTTTTTCATTGTGTTCAGAGCTCTGAAGTGCGCAAAGCTTCGTAAGACACCACTGCATTTCAACAACATATAGGCATCCTGCACAGACCTGTTGTAAATTGATCTGGGTGTGTGTGGCCATTGCTTAAAAGTTCTTATTCCAGTTCTCATGCTACTTTTAACTGATTTCTATTTACTATGCTGCAGGCCCAACAGAACGTAAGAAAGATTTAAAACGAGCTACTCACCATTTTAAGCACTGTGCCTATGTATACAAGCTCACAACTAACGTTATGCTGAATCTAACAATGGTCATTCCCTTGCCGGGAGCACATTATTTGTACTTCCCCTGTATTACATAATTAATTTCACTGCCCCATTTTATCACGAGCACTCACTTCTCAAGGCAGCAAGGGAGTGTTAGTGCCTTTCCTTACTTATCTGCCTCCTGAACTGTTACAACGTTGTGAACTGACCATCCAATGTTGACATAAGTCGTGAAAGTGAAGTGGTGTGTTTGTGCCACTCAATTACGTGGAATAAGCACAATAAGATGAGTAGATGCAGACACATGACAGAAAAAGTTATGTTTGGGCCAGCTAATAACCACACCAAGAATGAAGACACCAGATTTGCTGGTGTATTAATACTGAATGTCTAGTATGTCTACGCATAATTGTGTATCACTCACAGACATAACAGTGGTTAAAGAATGATCCCAACCTACAGGAACCAAAGATGAGTTCCACACGTTGTCGGTGACAATCAGATTTAACCACAACACAAACTGTCAGTGAATGCAGGTCCATCTCAACCAATTTTTGAGCAAACATTCTTAAATGAGCTGTACCCAAAGGGAACTGGGAGTTGGCTTGAGGCAGTGTTACACAGCATTAGCCTGTTGTCTCCTGAAAGTGACAATTTTTGTCTGGTGTGTTAAAGCATGTAACTTTCCTCAAAGCTTATGATTTCAACCAGATGAATTTTTCTTCTCCTGACATACAGCATTGTTAATTACTGAAGTATCATACTCTTTACATGTTTGTTAGCTTTTCTCTCTATGGTGGTCTGTCCAAAGTCATTGCACTAAAAAATGTGACATTCTGTATATCTTAATAGTGCGGTGACTGAATACTGACTCACATCTTCAAGTGACTTTTGTAATTTAATATTAAATCTGAACAAAGGATATAAATGTTTAAGGGTACGATCTGGTTGCAACTTAAAATTTTTACCGAGTTCATGAGCCGTACTCTGACACTGAAAGAGCACTGCTGATGACAGCAGGGAGTTCAGGCTTATGTTACATGGCAGAAAGTTTTAACTTACCGAGATCTATTAATTCATTGCAGTCTTCTCTCTGTCTCTCTGTCTCTCTGTCTCTGTGTGTTACGCGTATTACATTATGTATAATGGGTAGCTCCGAGAGATGAAATTGTGAAGGTGACAGAGGAACAAATATGCAAAAAAGAGAAGCCCAAGTAGAAATCCTTAGGTAACACATAATATGTTGAATATTTAATTGATGACAGAAACAATACAAAAATGCTGCAAATACGGGATGCAAAAGGGAATACAGAAGTGTGAACAATGAAACTGACAAGCAGCAAAATGACTACTAGAGAAGTGCAAGTTGCAGACGGATGGATGACTATAGGAACGACAGATGTGGTATGTGAAGGTAGAAAAAGTTTAAGGTTTGCCAATAAAATTTTAATTCCCTCAGTGTGTTAGTTAATTAAATGTTCCGTAAAGGATCTAAATGTTTTATCAAAATGATGTGGAATTGACCAATTTACAAGATATGTACACATCATTAGTTGCAGTTGGCTGCTACACGGTGGCCATTTACAAGTTTTTAAATGGCACACTAATCTAAAGTTACCATTAATCAACATATTTTTCCAATTTCACCCTACAATTACATTTAGAACTAATTTTTTAAAGGCTACTTACCAGTTTTTAAATTTTAAAAAAAATTGCTATAGAATAGAACAAGCTGTGAAAAAAAAGTTAAGAGTTAGATAGTTAGAACTTTCTTTACTCCCTGTCAGACATTTGTTATTGGGGAAAAAATTATATATTTTTTGACACATACTGAACTCCTTTCTGAACCATTGACAGCTTTAATAATTAGTAGTAAGAGTAGTGTTTTCTTCTTGGTCCACATGTTTCTTGGGCACAGTTTGTCAGTGGCCATTCATACTTGTTGATTGTCAGGCCTACATAAAATGCAACACATTGGTTGCAGCTTAGCTTGTAGATCACGACTGGTTTCACGTATAGCCCTGGCCTGTGATCAGATAGGTCATGTTAGTGACCAGATGGTGGTGGGAGGATGTATGGGACAGGTCTTGCATCTACGTCTATTACAGGGGTTATGAGACATGAGGTAAGGGATTGGGAGCTGGGATTGTGTAAGGATAAACAAGTATATTCTGAAGATTCGGGGCTGACTGAATACCACTGTGGGAGGTGTGGGAAGGATATTGGGCAGAACATTCCTCATTTGAGGGCATGATGAGAGGTAATCAAAACCTAGGTGGAGAATGTAATTCAGTTGCTCCAGTCCTGGGTGCTCCTGAGTTACAAGGCGAATGCTCCTCTGTGGCCAGATGGTGGGAGACTGGAAAGATAAGGCACAGGAGATTTGTTTTTGTACAATGCTTAAGCGAGACCCTCTATATTTTTTTAAGAGGTACTGCTTGTCACTGCAGATGCGATGACCACGGATGGCTAGGCTGTACAGAAAGGACTTCTTGGTACACAAAGCATGGCAGCTGTCGAAGTGGAGGTATTGCTGGTAGTTAGTAGGTTTTATATGAATGGAGGTACTGACATAGCTATCTTAGGGTGGAGGTCAACATCTACGAAGGTGGCTCGTTGGGTTGAGTACGACCAGGTGAAGCAAATGGGGGAGACGTCGTCGAGGTTCTGGAGGAATGTGGATAGGGTGTCCTCACCCTCAATCCAGATAGCACAGATGTCATCATTGAATATGAACGAAGTGAGGAGTTAAAGGATTCTGGATTTTTAGGAAGGGTTCCTCTAGAAAGCCCACAAATAGGTTGGCATAGGCTGGTGCCATGTGGGTGCCCATAGCCTTTCCCCAGATTTATTTGTACGTAATGCCTTCAAAGGAGAGGTAATTGCAGGTGAGGATATAGTTGGTCACAGCAACTAGGAAGAAGGTTGTTGGTTTGGAATCTGTCGGGCATTGGGAAAGATAATGTTCAATAGCGGTAAGGCCATGGGGATTAGGAATGTTAGTGTAAAAGGAGGTGGCATCAACAGTTATGGGCAGGGCACATTGTGGTAAAGGGATAGGAACCATGGAGAGTCAGTGGAGGAAATGGTTGGTATCTTTTATATAGGAGGGCAGATTCCAGGTAATAGGTTGACAGTGCTGCTCTACAAGAGCAGAGATTCTCTCAGTGTGGGCACAGTAACCGGCCAAAATAGGGCATACTGGGTGGTTTGGTTAATGGACTTTAGGAAGCATGTAGAAGAGAGAGTGCATCGAGTGGTAGGGGTGATTATAGAGATGGACTCTGGGGAGAAGTTCTGGGAGGGGTGTAAGTATTTGAGTAGTGACTGGAGATACTGTTGGATTTCTGAAATGGGGTGATTGTGGCAAGGTTTGTAGGTGGAAGTACCCAACAGCTGGCAGAGTCCTACCGCCAGGTAATACTTGCGGTTCGAAAGAACAATGGCGGTGCCTTTGTCCACAGGTAGAATTATAAGGTCAGGATCAGTTTTTAGAAGATGGACTGCATTTTTTTTCTGCGGATGTAAGGTTAGTTTGCATGTTGAGGGATTTGGGGAATGATGGTGAGGCATGTGATCTACAAGCTACATTGCAACCACTGTGCTGCATTCTATGTAGGCTTGACAACCAACAAGCTGTCTATCAATATGAATGGACACCGACAAACTGTGGCCAAGAAACAAGTGGACCACTTTCTTGTTGAACATGCTGACAAACATAATATCCTTCATTTCAATGACTGCTTCACAGCTTGTGCCGTATGGATCCTTCCCAACAACACCACCTTTCCTGATTTGCGCAAGTGGTAACTTTCCCTGCATTACATCCTATGTTCCTGTAACCCTCCTGGCCTAACCATTAGTCACTGTCCTCACCTATCCAGCCCCTGCCCTGTTCCCATTCTGGCACTAG
Organism: Schistocerca gregaria; assembly: GCF_023897955.1. Lineage (NCBI taxonomy): Eukaryota > Metazoa > Arthropoda > Insecta > Orthoptera > Acrididae > Schistocerca > Schistocerca gregaria. Next base: position 599,899,351 of record NC_064924.1, on the reverse strand, counting down.
GCAGTCACCACTCCACCATCACACCCAGTCTCTTTTTCCTCTCTCTCTTTTTCTGCTACTTTGAAAGCTTTAATTTTGAAAGTATTTTTGTTGTGCCTACCTGTGACTCAATATGTCCACTATATGGTGAGTAGCAACTTTCCTTTTCATAATATTGGTACAGTCCATCCTGGATTTTCCATTGTTACATAATAATATTAGTATGCACCTTAGTAATCCATACACTGAAATTTCAGTTGATGTCTTACTTACATTTAAATCAAACTTTAGTAACGAGATCATGAGAGTAAGCATATAGACTGAACAGAACACAAATCTCAACTCATGTAGGCGTTTTTGACAGTGCTGTTGCCTATATGGGAAACAGCCGCAAATTGACTGTGGCGTTTAAGCTATTTAAACAGTAAACAAAGGTTAGTAAGTGCCTCTAACATTAAACATAGACGTGAAGTCTAAGAGTAACTTAACGAATAATTATACATTGCAATGAACTGCACGTCAGATAGTCATGAACAACTTAACAAAGATACATTTATGCTACTTTTATGAAGGAGAAACTCATGTTGACAGCATGAAACGGATGGTTGTTAGGTAGCATTGAACATTACAGGGAGTGTTGTTAATCAATAATCAAAACATAAGACATAAGATATATTTGCATCCATCAACTGATGTGGTACAATATTAACATAAAACCAGCATAGATCAGAAATAGAATGTAAGCTGTGAAAGAACAAATTTACAACTATCACTGGATTGAATGTTACGTAAGTATCACAAAGTATAGTTTTATTACAAAAGTCAAATATATAATGGATGAAATATACTGGATGAACCATATGGTGCAATAGTACCATTTAGGTAAGCACAGATGAGTGGCAACAAACTGAAATAAAACAGAAGATAACATTAAAATTTTCTTTTCAGTTTAACAGTAAAAAGGATGAAGGTGCAGTATCAGAAAGTATAACAGCCTAGCTTGTTTTGTTGAGTGAGGACAATCAAAACAGGTCTTAGCATATTGTGGTTAAGGATGTAGAGTTAGGATCATCAGCTGACAAAAACTGATGACCAGGCAACAGTAATGCTGAAACAGTGGTCATACTAGTTCAGAATCAATTGATTCCACTTGAACATGTAATAATATGAAATGTAATGCAAAAGTATATGACAGTTTGGAAATGCAGAACTACATCTAACAAAAATAAGCCCTTTAAATGGTGGTGAAGCCCAAACATTCAACTTTCCTAAGATTAACCACAATGTAATGTACATGTAATGTAACTATATTCAAGATGAGAAGTTAAATTTACTGAGCCCATACCCATTATAGCTGACTATATGTTAGTATTTTCTGCCCTGTTACATGGCCCACCTTCCTCTACAGCACAGATGAGATGCACCCTAAGAGATGGAGCCACTGTTCTCATGGGCTGCCACCACAATGTACCCGCCCTGCTGTGTAGATCCTTTAGTTACAGATTCTGCATAGTGCATTGGTACTTTGCATTTTGCCAACATTAGTGCTTTATGCTGTTCATTTGACTTACTTTACAATTTTATTGCAACATATGCATGCTTCCTCACTGTGGATTCCACATAATGGGGACAGTAACTTTAACTTTATTTTTTAATATAGTAGTATTAAATTGTGGCTAACTTTACAAAAGTTGAATGTTTGGGTTTCACTATCATTTTACAGGGCTTCTTTTTGTTGGATCTAGTTCTGCATTTCCAAACTGCTGTATACTTTTGCATTACATTTCATGTTACTACATGTTCAAGTGGAATCCATTGATTCTGAACTAGTATGACCAATATTTCAGCATTACTGTTGCCTGGTCATCAGTTTTTGTCAGCTAATGATCCAAACTCTATACATCCTAAACCACAATATGCTAAGATGTTTTGTGGTTGTCCTCACTCAACAAGCTAGGCAGTTATACTTTCTGATATTATTCCTTCATGCTTTTTAGTACCAAACAGAAAAGAAAATTGCACCATTAGCTTCTATTTTATTTCAGTTAGTTGCCACTCATCTGTGCTTACCTAAATGGTTCTATTGCATGTCATCCAATATATGTTCGACTTCTGTAATAAAACTATACTTGGTGATACTTATGTAACATTTTTATCCAGTGATGGTTGTAAACCTGTTCTTGCACAACTTTATTTTATTTCTGATCTACGTTAGTTTTATGTTAATATTGTAGCACACCAGTTAATGGTTGCAAATGTCTTGTGTTTCGATTATTGACCAACAACTCTCTCTTAACATTCAATGCTACCTACGACACACATTTCATGTTGTCAACACAAGTTTCTCCTCCTTAAAAGTAGCATAAATGTATCTGTCAAATTGTCCATGATGATCTGATATGTTGTTCATCACAATGTATAGTTGTTTGTAAAGTTACTCTTCGACTTCATTTCTACTGGCCTTCGTTTACTTCTTCGCTGGATCCCATATAGGCAACATCACTATCAAATACACATATATGAGTGGAGATTTGTATTATGTTCAGTCTATGTGCTTCCTCTCATGAGCTCTTTACTAAAGTTTGATTTAAATGTAAGTACAACATTAATTAAAATTTCTGTATCTGGATTACAAACATGCATACTTATGTTATTATGTACATATTTTTTATTCTTAATTTCCTTGTACACTTTATTCCACAACTTTAGCCTGATGATGAATTTTTGAAATGATGAAATTTTAAAATGTGTAATGCTTAATAAAAAAACTGTATGATCAAAACCTTTCTACATTTCAAAGTTGATCCTCTTTGACACGATTTATTTACATTCTCATGATACACTAGCTTATTTTGTCACTAAAATTATAGGCACAATAAAGAAAAATACACAGTTTTGCATTTTTTATTAAGAACAAATTTAATTTGTTTTTAATGACTTACCATCAAGCAATTTACCATGATACACAGCCATTCCTGCAATTCGGCCAATAAATCTAAAATAATTCAAATGTTCTTCATTGCATAAACCTGAAAATGGATTGATCTGGAGAGTATAGTTGTCCCTGAAAATAAATAAAATATGAATAATATAGACATATACAACCATGATAAAATCCTATGTACTATAAGGATAGATAGTATTAATATACCAGCAAATGCTGTGGAATTTGCCACGACAATGTTTCTGACATTTAATACACACAAAAGAAGGTATGTTACTATGTAAATAAATAGTCAACATGTCAGCTTCTCTCTTGAGGAGGCTATAAATTTGTTGATACGAGGTAACAAGAACAGTAAGATGAGAAGTGAAAGATGCAAGAAGAGTGATTCACATGAGTCGCAGAGAGACAATATGGTAAGATGTGGGAGGATGATGATTATGAAACTTTAACACAGGAACAGCAGTAAGACTGGATTGAAAATTAAAATGATATCAGACAATCCCAGGTAAAATATAAGTAGCAGAAGAAGTAAAGCCATTGTCGAGGTGTGAAGTAGAGATGAGAACATATATTTGAATTAAATGAATAAAAACAATCATCGTCATTTCATTAAAGATTTTTTTTTTTTACAAAACAGGTGAATCTGGTCACTGATGCATCAACATGAGTTCACTATAATGCTCTTCAAACCACTGTAGCATGGTTCTTACTCCAAGAAATGAACAATTTTACTACTGAAAGATGACATAGCCATCAGGGAAGACACCAAGCATCAAACGATGCAGGTGGTTCACAGTTGTCAGCATGTTTTCTGATACTACCACACATCCCATGCAAAGAAAAATGTCTCCCATAGCACAATACTGCTCACACTAGCTTGGGCCCATGGCATGCTGCATACTTCAAGCAACCATTCACCTCAATGATAGTTTTTGTGGAGACGACCACTGACCTAGTGCAGCAGAAATGCCACTCACCTGAAGAGCCGATACATTTCCATTGTTCTAAGGTCATTGCAATCTTAAATGATGTTGTTGTTGTTGGGTTAACACGTGGAAACATATGGGCGGTGTGCTGCATAGCTCTGTGTTCAACAATTTATGATGTACAGAGTGTTCCGAAACACTTGGGTATGCACAGCACTGTGCTCTTTCACCAGAGATACCACAGATCATGATCTATCCTACTTTACAGATCCGACAAGTCTCCAAACCTCACATCCTGTGAAGAGTCATGGGTGTCCAGTCATTCAGCACACAGTGGTAGTTTCACTGATCTCCTACCTCTTTCCTTAGACACACAAAACAGTAGCTTCACCATTTCCGATATACTCATTCCAACAGACTCTGCATAATAATAAGCTGTCCTCTGTCAAAGTCACTTATCTCAATGTATTTTCCCATTTGTAGCCTATATCTTTGCTAAGGTGATGTGCTCCACTTACATATTTTTGTTACTACATCATGTGCCCACAATGCCACCAGACTGCATCCAACATCACAATAAGCAGTGTTCAAAATGTTTTGGCTTATCAGCATATCATATGTACACATGGGAAAAACTGTTGGAAACAAGGATACAATCAAAAAGCTAGATACAATTGAACCCAGCACGAGAGCCCCACTTGATGGTGTTTACACTGAAATATCCCATTCTGGCCACCTTGCCATTCTATTTTACTACCTTTCTTGTGAATTTTGGTATTAAAAATTTATGGAAAAATATCTGATTGTTATATTACTGTACTCATATTTTGAAGAGTTTTTGAATGCTATTATGTAATGTAGACTGATCCATTTAAAAAAATCAGGCTTCCTTTAAGGTCTCAGCTGACAAAAAGCATAAAGGATTAAGTAAACAATAAAATTGTGCCCTCTGTGCACTATCATTCACTCAAAAACTCTGTTTGATATCTTAAAACAAATATGTTGGTACAGTGGATAAGCACATAAGAAAATCTACATTTACAGCGACGTCTACATTTACAGCCACATCTACGCCAATACTCTGCAAATCACTTTTATGTGCCTGAACGACAGTTCATCGAACTTCCTTTACAGTAATTCTCTATTATTCCACTCTCAAATAGCGTAGAGAACACCTGTATCTTCCCATGTGAGCTCCGATTTCCCTTATTTTATGATTATAATTTTTCCCAATTTATGTCGGTGTCAAAAAAATATTTTCACATTCAGAGGAGTAATTTGGTGATTGAAATTACGTAAGAAGGTTCAGCTACAACAGCAAATGCCTTTTTGTTTTTAAAATGATTTCCACCCCAAATCCTTTATCACGTTTGATAATCTCCCCCCCCCCCCCCTAATTTCTCAATAATACAACATGTGCTGCTCTTCTCTGAACTTTCTTGATGTACTCCATTAATCCTACCTGGAAAGGATCCCACAGTACTCCAAAACAGGATGGACAAGCATAGTGCAGCCACACTCTTTAGTAGCTCTGTTGCATCTAATAAATGTTCTGCCAATAAATCACAGTCTTTGATTCACTTTCCTCATAATATTTTCAATCTGCTCTTTCCAATTTAAGTTGTTCATAACTAAAATTCCTAGGTACTTGAATTTACAGCCTTTAGAATTGTTACATTCCATTTGGATTTTCCATAACTTGGACAATATTCCGTAAGGATGCAATTTGATTACAAGTCGCTTGTGAGAAAAAGTGTCAAAAGCCTTCTGGAAATCTAGAAATATGGAATCAATTTAAATCCCTTGTCAGTAGCACTCAACGCTTTGTATAAGTGAACAACTAGTTGAGTTTCACAAAATCGATGTTTTCTAATTCCATGTTGACTGTGTCAATAGCCAGTTCTCTTCGGGATAATTCAAAAGTTCAAATACAATGTATATTTCAAAATTCTGCTGCATATCGACATTAATGTCACGTGCCTGTAATTTAGTGGATTGCTCCTATTGCCTTTCTTTAATACTGGTGTGACCCATGCAGCTTACCAGTCATAGGGTGCAAATCTTTCGTTGAGCAAGCGGTTTTGTTGTTCATGTTGTGGTCTTCAGTCCTGAGACTTGTTTGATGCAGCTCTCCATGCTACTCTATCCTGTGCAAGCTTCTTCATCTCCCAGTACTTACTACAACCTACATCCTTCTGAATCTGCTTAGTGTACACATCTCTTGGTCTCCGTCTATGATTTTTACCCTCCACGCTGCTCTCCAATGCTAAATTTGTGATCCCTTGATGCCTCAGAACATGTCTTACAAACCGGTATCTTCTTTTTGTCAAGTTGTGCCACAAACTCTTCTTCCCCCCAATTCTATTCAATACCTCCTCATTAGTTATGTTATCTACCCATCTAATCTTCAGCATTCTTCTGTAGCACCACAATTCGAAAGCTTCTATTCTCTTCTTGTCAGAACTATTTATCGTCCATGTTTAACTTCCATACATGGCTACACTCCAAATGAATACTTTCAGAAACGACTTCATGACACTTAAATCTATACTCGATGTTAACAAATTTCTCTTCTTCAGAAACGCTTCCCTTGCCATTGCCAGTCTACATTTTATATCCTCTCTACTTTGACCATCATCAGTTATTTTGCTCCCCAAATAGCAAAACTCCTTTACTACTTTAAGTGTCTCATTTCCTAATCTAATTCCCTCAGCATCACCCTACTTAATTCGACTACATTCCATTACCCTCATTTTGCTTTTGTTGATGTTCATCTTATATCCTCCTTTCAAGACACTATCCATTCTGTTCAACTGCTCTTCCAAGTACTTAGCTGTCTCTGACAGAATTACAAGGTCATCAACGAACCTCGAAGTTTTTATTTCTTCTTCGTGGATCTTAATACCTACACCGAATTTTTCTTTTGTTTCCTTTACTGCTTCCTCAAAATACAGATTGAATAACATCGGGGAGAGGCTACAACCCTGTCTCACTCCCTTCGCAACCACTGCTTCCCTTTCATGCCCCTCGACTCTTATGACTGCCATCTGGTTTCTGTACAAATTGTAAATAGCCTTTTGCTCCCTGTATTTTACCCCTGCCACCTTCAGAATTTGAAAGAGTATTCCAGTCAGCATTGTCAAAAGGTTTCTGTAAGTCTACAAATGCTAGAAACGTAGGTTTGCCTTTCCTTAATCTTTCTTCTAAGGTAAGTTGTAAGGTTAGTTTTGTATCACGTGTTCCAACATTTCTATGGAATCCAAACTGATCTTCCCCGAGGTCCACTTCTACCAGTTTTTCCATTCGTCTGTAAAGAATTTGCGTTAGTATTTTGCAGCCGTGGCTTATTAAACTGATAGTTTGGTAATTTTCACATCTGTCAACACCTGCTTTCTTTGGGATTGGAATTATTATATTCTTCTTGAAGTCTGAGGGTATTTCGCCTGTCTCCTACATCTTGCTCACCAGATGGTAGAGTTTTGTCATGACTGGCTCTCCCAAGGCTGTCAGTAGTTCTAAAGGAATGTTGTCTACTCCCGGGGCCTTGTTTGGACTCAGGTCTTTCAGTGCTCTGTCTAACTCTTCACGCAGTATCTTATCTCCCATTTCATCTTCATCTACATCCTCTTCCATTTCCGTAATATTGCCCTCAAGTACATCACCCTTGTATAAACCCTCTATATACTTCTTGCACCTTTCTGCCTTCCCTTCTTTGCTTAGAACTGGGTTGATATTCATACAAGTGGTTCTCTTTTCTCCAAAGGTTTCCTTAATTTTCCTGTAGGCATTATCAATCTTACCCCTAGTGAGATAGGCCTCTACATCCTTACATTTGTCTTCTAGCCATCCCTGCTTAGCCATTTTGCACTTCCTGTCGATCTCATTTTTGAGACGTTTGTATTCCTTTTTGCCTGCTTCATTTACTGCATTTTTATATTTTCTCCTTTCATCAATTAAATTCAATATTTCTTCTGTTACCCAAGGATTTCTATTAGCCCTCCTCTTTTTACCTATTTTATCGTCTGCTGCCTTCACTACTTCATCCCTCAAAGCAACCCATTCTTCTTCTACTGTATTTCTTTCCCTCGATCATGTCAATTGTTCCCCTATGCTCTCCCTGAAACACTCTACAACCTCTGGTTTAGTCAGTTTATCCAGGACCCATCTCCTTAAATTAGCACCTTTTTTTTTAGTTTCTTCAGTTTTAATCTACAGTTCATAACCAATAGATTGTGGTCAGAGTCCACATCTGCCCCTGGAAATGTCTTACAACTTAAAACCTGGTTCCTAAATCTCTGTCTTACCATTATATAATCTATCTGATACCTTTTAGTATCTCCAGGGTTCTTCCACGTATACAACCTTCTTTCATGATTCTTAAACCAAGTGTTAGCTATGATTAAGTTGTGCTCTGTGCAAAATTCTATTAGGCGGCTTCCTCTTTCATTTCTTAGCCCCAATCCATATTCACCTATTATGTTTCCTTCTCTCCCTTTTCCTACACTCGAATTCCAGTCACCCATTACTATTAAATTTTCGTCTCCCTTCACTATCTGAATAATTTCTTTTATTTCATCGTACATTTCTTCAATTTCTTCGTCATCTGCAGAGCTAGTTGGCATATAAACTTGTACTACTGTAGTAGGTGTGGGCTTCGTATCTATCTTGGCCACAATAATGCGTTCACTATGCTGTTTGTAGTAGCTTACCCGCATTCCTATTTTCCTATTCATTATTAAACCTACTCCTGCATTACCCCTATTTGATTTTGTGTTTATAACCCTGTAGTCACCTGACCAGAAGTCTTGTTCCTCCTGCCAATGAACTTCACTAATTCCCACTATATCTAACTCTAACCTAACCATTTCCCTTTTTAAATTTTCTAACCTACCTGCCCGATTAAGGGATCGGGCATTCCACGCTCCGATCCATAGAATGCCAGTTTTCTTTCTCATGATAACGATGTCCTCATGAGTAGTCCTCGCCCGGAGATCCGAATGGGGGACTATTTTACCTCCGGAATATTTTACCCAAGAGGACGTCAGATGTGGGATGGTGCCCTCGGGAAAATTTACGATTGTAGTTTCCCCTTGCTTTCAGCCATTCGCAGTACCAGCACAGCAAGGCCGTTTTGGTTAATGTTACAAGGCCAGATCAGTCAATCATCCAGACTGTTGCCCCCGCAACTACTGAAAAGGCTGCTGTCCCTCTTTAGGAACCACACGTTTGTCTGGCCTCTCAACAGATATCCCTCCGTTGTGGTTGCACCTGCGGTATGGCTATCTGTATCGCTGAGGCACACAAGCCTCCCCACCAACGGCAAGGTCCATGGTTCATGGGGGAGGGGGGGGGGGGGGGGGGAGGAGCGGTTTTGTATGATTGTTAATTATGGAGCAATTGCATCAGCATACTCTGAAAGGAACGTAATTGGTATATAGTCTGGACCAGAAAACTTGCTTTTATTAAGTGAGTTAAGTTGCTTCACTACTCTGAGGTTATCTACTTCTAAGTTACTCATACTGGCAGCTGTTCTCGAATCTAATTCTGGAATATTTTCTTCATCTTCTTTGATGAAGTAATTTTGGAAGGGTATGTTTAGCAACTCTGCTTTGGCAGTACTGTCATAGATAATATTTCTATTGCTATTGTGCAGAGAAGGCATTTATAGTCTTGCCACTAGCATACTTTACATACAACCAGAATCTCTCTGGATTTTCTGCCACGTTTTGACACAAAGTTTTGGTTCTGAAACTATTGTAAGCATCTCACATTGAAGTCTGTGCTAAATTTTGAGCTTCTGTAAAAGATTGCCAATCTTGGAGATTTTGCATTCATTTAAATTTGGCATGCTTTTTTCTTGTTTCTGCAACAGTGTTCTGACATGTTTTGTATACCAAGGGGAATTATTTCTGTTGTTTATTAATTTATTTGATTTAAATATCTCAAGCCACATCTGGTCCACACACAAATTGTTAATTTGGAGGGAGTAAAGTGAATTTTTATCTGCTTTACTGAATAGGTATATTTTTTGTTTATTTTGGAGGATTTGGCAGATCAAAGTACTGAAAATCCCAAGTGCAAGGATACATTTTACTTTAGTTTTTTTATCACATACTCAGTACATGAAATCAAGCAATTTATGAAGAAAGCAGAGCTGTACATGATCTCTAACAGAGAACTCGGCATGGTATAAAACACACCTATATGCTGCAATTGAAAATTCTGTTGATCATGACATGTTCTTGGAAAATCTTCCTTCAAATTGTTTGCACAAACTCCACAGAGCATAAACACTGGTTGTTCTAGGACCTTATGTAACAAAATGGTTCAAGGTTACATAAAATATGCTCATAATATCTAGTCTCAGACATAAATGTAGTTTTGAACATTGATATGCCGAAAAATTTCCAAGATGACATGTCAAATGAATTTGCAAGCAATCAGTCCAAGCACAACAGTGCACAGTATCAATATATTCCAGAAAGCTTTGCACAAAAATGGAATTTTTCAAGGGGGTCATATCTAAGGTTCTATTGATCATGGGTATACGGGCTCAAGTGGTGTGGTTAGAACTTTCGCTAGCGATTATTTGTTTATTTATCGGAAGACTGGGCATATCGTAGCTATCCTCTAGTACAGAGTCAAAATTTAAACACTACACACTTCCTTCAGCATAGGTAAATTGGGTTGGACTTTTTGTGTTAGGTGCGCCTTTGACGTCTTATAAAAGCACAATTTGTTCAGGGGCAGTTTGTTCATTTCTTGCACTGTGGGCCACTATTACCTGAATAATAAATTTAGCAAAAGGTTCAACTTTTAACTGTATATTCTTTAGACATCTATCTGGAAACGTCACTTTCCCAATTTCGAAAAGCTTAATCCATTTCAAGGTACACTTACACAACCATGATTTTGCATAACAGAAGTATGAATTGTATGGATGGCCACTTTTATAATTTCTGTTTATGACAAATTGTTGAAATTTTTACCGTATTTTCTTAAGATGATCTCAGAGAAATTTTAAACTTTTTTCGATGTCATTATCTGTAACAGAGATCGGGAGGTTCAAGGTTACCCTACTTATGCACTTAAAATATGCTCATAATGTCTAGTCTGAAACAAATGTAGTTTTAACTCTTGTAGAAAAATTATTTTGTCATGCAAAATTCTCTTGCAAATCAAAGCCAATATTTTTTTGTATATTTTAAGTGTAGACAAGAATGTAATGCACTTTAATATAAATTAATGTAAATTGAACTTGCACTGGATGAGAGTCTTGCTTTTTTAACGAGAACAAGCACCTATTCTGCAGTATGGTCACTTTACATTGTACATACGTAGTATCACTTTAAAACTTTTTTTTTTATTCCTCAGGTGCTGGTTACTGGTTAATTTTTTTAAACTTAATTTAAGACTCAATTTATATTTGGATAAAACAAACGGCATCATTTGAATGAAAAGACTGTATAGTCTGCATTCCTAAAATGCTTCTGGGTGCGGGATTTATCACATGAGAAATGCTTCTTGACATTTGAGGTGTATGTATGTACATTTGCATAAACTTGAGACATCATGCCCATAAAAGAAAATTTGTATTTTTAATGTGGTACCACAACAACAAAAATAGGATAAAATTGGTCTGAACATACCTGAAAAGAACTTAAAATAATTGCTAAAAATTATGCAAAAATGGAAAGACCGCAAAGTCAGTAAAATAATTCTAGAAATATTTTTATTCCTTTAAGATACAAATCACAAACTGGGCACTTTCGATGAATTGTGTTTGATGAGTAAAGTACCCAGAAAAAATTTGGAGCATACCATTTTGTGTTAACCTTACATTATGTGTGCTCATTTGTTGTTATACAAGTCCAACTATATAAATGTGTTGAATTACATACATAAACTGCCAGAAAATTACTAATACACTGAGGTGACAGAGGTCATGGGATACCCCCCAACACCATGTGGTACCATCTCCTGTCCGTGTAGTGCAGTAACTTGACATAGCATGGACTCATCATTGGAAGTCCTCTGTGTAAACATTGCTGCCTCTATAGCTGTTCATAATTGATAAGTTTTGCCAGTGTAGGATTTTGTGCAACAAATGGCCTCTTGAATATGTCCCACAAATGTTTGGTGGGATTGGTATCGTGTGACCTAAGTGACCAATCATTTGCTCAAATTGTTCAGAATGTTCTTCAGACCAACCATTAACAACTGTGGCCTGGTGGCATGGCCCATTGTCATCCATAAAATTCCATCAATTGTTTGGGAACATGAAGTCCATGAATGGCTGCACATGGTCTCTAAGTATTCTAACATAACTATTTCCAGTCAATGATCAGTTCACTTGAACCAGAGGACAGCCTACAGCATTATGAAACCACCAACTTGCACAGTGCGTAGTTGGCAACCTGGATCAATGGCTTTGTGGGATCTGTGCCACACTGGAATGCTACAATCAGCTCTTTATGAACGAATATCTGGTTTCATATGACCAAGCCACTGTTTTTCAGTCATCTAGGGTCCAGGTAAAGCCTGAAATTTGGTATTCTCTGCACACTGTTTACATTGTAGATCTATGAATACTGATTTCTCTAACAATGTCCAAAATGGAATGTCCAATGTGTTCAGCATCAACTACCATTTCACATTCAAAGTCTGTTAAGTCCATTCTGCAGTCATAATCACATCAAAAACCTTTTCAAATAAATCACCTGAGCACAAATGACAGCTCCAACAATGTACTGCCACTTATACCTTGTATACATGATTCTACCACCATCTGTATATGCACACATCACTATTCTACGACTTTTTTCATCTCAGTGTAGATATGATTAAGCAGCACACCCTCTTGTAGCAGAGGGAACAAGGGAATAAGCAGAAAAAATGCTCCCCTCAGAACACAGAAAAGGTGGGTATGTTCCTCTTTAGGAGACAGGCAGGATAGTGGGGAACCAGCAGCCTCAATCCTCATTCTGGCTTCCTAACCAAAAATTTTGGCACATGAACAGATTTGTGCTTTTTTTGTGCTGAAACAGAGTAGCAGTGAGACAGTAGTGGTGGAAGAGGGATACAATAGTGCCAGTGGGAGGGAAAGAGAGGAGACAGGACAGTGATGGTCAGTTAGTTTCATTGGCAGTGAAAAGAAAAAGAGATGGACGAAGACAATAGTATTGAGAGCCAAAGAGAGGAGGGACAGTGATGGTGCACAAGATAGTCACAGTAAAAAAAAGCGCTGCTGATAGTAGTTCTGGGAGTAAAAAGAGAGAGAGGAGATAGTGGAAATGAAAACAAGAGATGAGTGGAGACCATACATATGTTGGAGGGGCCTGGAACACTCAGACTGGCAAACTTTAGCATGTAATTATTCGAGTGGCATATTTTAGACCAAAATTTCAAACGTGTGTTGTGCATATGTTCTATTTTCTTGGCATCAGTCCATTTCAACAGCTCACGGGTACTCTTTGGTTCCTGCAGGGTTGAAGGAGTCCCTAGCGCCACAGGAGGGCAATGAGTGCCCAAGTGGAGTGTATTTAGAGGCATGTGCAGGATGCAGAAAGGAGGTTGTCTACCAGCAGACAGTAATGAGAGCTCCTTGGTCTAAGTGATTTGTCGACAATGAGTGGGGCCGATAATGTGCTGAGCATGTGGTAGTGGAGTTCTGAAATGTCTTGGAGAGTTGGTGTTTGGTGGATCTGTGTGGTTAATACATCACACAATGGACTGAAGGAAGATGGGTTGGATTGTCGGATATCACAGTTCTTCTAACAGTGAGACTCAGTGTTTCTAGAGAAGTACTTTTTTCGATTGGGAGACACCTAACACTTTCTGGTTTCACCTCTGTGTTTGTTCAGTTAATGTTGTCCTCTGTAAATTTGCAGATGCTTATGCCTGGGGAAATTGTATAAATTTTGAGTCTTGCTGTTCTGGTACTTACACTATTGCCTCTTGCATCCAACAGCAATATTTTGTATACATTTCAGTGTGGCCAATTCATGGGCCATGACATTTACACTTCTGTGTGAACTGCAGATTTTGACCAGCTGCTATTTACTGTGTATTGATGGAACATGTTTCAGTTAGAGGTCTAACTTCTGATTTATTAATACATTTTTAGTGAAAGCAGTCTATGGGTCATGACAGAATAACTGCTGTCCAGTGTAAACTGTAGATTTGGTCAGTTGTGATTTAGGTGCACTAATACATCGAGTTTCTATTAGAGACATATGCTCTAATGTATTGACACATTTCAGTGTGAGCAACCAATGGGCTGTTGTATACCAGCAGTTGCTGTTCTGAGCAAACTACCAATATGGCCACTTGCAATAAATAACAAACTACTGTTGTGTACTAATTCCCACTTTTCCAGCCAGCGAGTTAAGTTCTGGTAGAAATGTGCTTAATCATCCAACCATCTCTCTCTCTCTCTCTCTCTCTCTCTCTCTCTCTCTCTCTCTCTCTCTCTCTCTCTCTCTCTCTCTCTCTCTCAAATGATTTGTACTGTGCAACAAAGAAAATTTGAGTTACATTTGCTGGCACATTGTACAAACTTTATGAACCTGGAAGACAAATTGTTTTACTTATGGGAATTATTTTGAACCATCACTGTAATTTGTCAAAAGCTGCTGTGTTACTGTATTACCATGTTCCAACATACAGAATGAGCCTCTGAGGGGTCCTTGGGACTGAGGCCCGGTTTCTGCAGGATTTAGAATGCTATGTATTAAAGAAAGCAAATATGTTTGCATACAAAAAAAATTTCCGGAACAGTATGTGAGGATTGAGGTGGCTGGTTCTTCACTTTTCTGTGAGTCTTCTAAAGAGGAACATTCACTTTTTTTGTGCTCTGACATGCACATTTTTTCCTCTGATAGAAGCAATGCTCCATATGTCTCTGGAGAAGGTTTATTCACTCTTTGCCACAAGGGCTCGAAAATCACCTTAACGTAGCAGTTTCAGTCCATATTGTTTTCAATACATAGCCTATATTTTATAATATTTCCAATGATGTGCCAAACTACCATGTGTAAGTTCACTACACTGCTTAACAATGTATGCTGCCACATTTTGGACACAGCAGCAGCAACAAACACGTAACCTGCTATCACATATAAGTTGGACGGACAGAAGCAGAACTACTCCTAACAGATTACATTTTAGCACTGTATGGTAATGATTCTGCTCACATTCTCTATATGTGGGCCCAGAAGTGTTTATGGTTTGTTCAGAATGGAAGCCAATGTAATAGCATCTATGCCTCCAGCACATACCACAATACGTAGTATTCAAGAATCGACATATGAAGCACCACACTCCAAGGTAAAAGAAAAAACCACACTGAACTGTTGTGCTTGCAATATTCTAGTGTAGCAAACTGATGTTCTTTTCATTTTATTGTTTTGTGTCATAAGAATTTTCTATAATTTTTTGTTGCAAAACTTGATCTCTACACCTCACATTCCATAAAAAGAATGTCTGTCTTGTGTTTGTGATTAAATGAATTTTTGTGTGTGTTGTGGTGCCTTTACTCTGTCAGTTCCCATCAGTTGCTCAGATCACATACCTTTACCCACCTTTTGAAGTACGGTTTTCAGCATTTTATTCTCACTCAATAACAGCATTGACTGAATACACATTAAAAAGAGATTTTGCTACAGTGTGAATATGCTACTTTGCTCTCTCTTCATGTAATTTGAAATGTGTTAATCTTTTTTATGCCACAGTGCCAGAACAGCTTTCATTTTTATGCATGTTCTGGATTATTTAGGTTATTTTGGCTACAAGTTTAACAAGGTTCCAGAATGAATTTTTCACTCTGCATGCTGGCATGTCGGTAGAGTACTTGCTCACAAATGACAAAGGTCATTGCTTCGAGTCCTGGCCTGGAACACTGTTTTAACCTGCCAGGAAGCTCATAAAGTTTTTGCAACTGGTTATTGTGCAACAAATGGCACCCTTCCATAGAATTCTTTATTTAATACTCCTATGTTGAGAGTAATACCTGTCTGCATATCCCAGTTCTAAAGTCGCCTGCACATGATTTCCTACACCTCTCCTGGGGTGGAAACCTGACGTACTCATACAAGGCAGATTATCCCACATCCAAGTAAGAGTAGTCTGTGTGTTGTAGTTAGGATAAAAATATTTAAAATATTAAAATTTTATATAAACTTTGAAACAGATACTTCTGCACAACTAACATATCAATTGTATCAGAAAATAACATGCAATAATACTTACATCGCAGAATATTCAAATAAACCATAATAAGGGTTGAACATTTCCTTTGACAAGAGAAAAAACCATTCTCTTGCTAAACCACCATAATCCAAACCAACTTCACCTTCAAATTCCACCCACAGTTTTGTTTTCAGCAAATCTAGTCTATTGACACTGCTGATGATACGATATGAATCTTCTAAAATATTCTGTCGTCTTACTTTAATTTCAAACTTATTCGGAACGTTATTCTGTAAATAGAAGAAGAGCATTTTACTGTAGGTGACAGTGATTATAGTGGTATGCAAGCAAAACAACTGGTGTGTGTTGCGTTCTGTTCAGAGTGTGATCCAAAATACTTCATGGCTTTGCCTGTCACATCTGTCTTTGACCCATGCCACACACTTATCCATTCCCTTCGCTGGTAACTGGCAACCCTGTAGGAAGCATCACATTACGGCACTGTTTCTGCTTCTGACTCAACCTAAGAAAATTTATGTGCTCAGTAAATTGTCACTTCTGCAC
Source organism: Schistocerca gregaria (assembly GCF_023897955.1). Lineage (NCBI taxonomy): Eukaryota > Metazoa > Arthropoda > Insecta > Orthoptera > Acrididae > Schistocerca > Schistocerca gregaria. The sequence goes on along the minus strand of NC_064924.1, from coordinate 599,882,746 downwards.
CCAATATTTGTAAATTTTGCTTTATGCCAACCATTGTGCCAACTCCAGAAGCCAAATATCGTCACAGTACATAAAATATGAAACTCAATGGAAAATGCTGTACATGCACCCTAAAGTGCTTGATAAAGACAGCTGGGGCATAGTGACAATATGTGCCAAGTGTCACACGCTACACAGCTCCTTGCCACTGAGCAAAGCACACGACCCGCCTGTTTATGTGCACACCACTGTAACTTAGGTAATAAGATGTTGAATTACATTCCATTCTATTACATGTATTATCAACATATCATACTGCCAAAATGTGAAATTAAAATATGGGGAAGATAATCACGCATTTTGTATTTGAGAATATGACATACTGATATTAGACACTCACCGGTTTTCTAAGCTGGGATTTCATATATTCATATTTTCTTTTGTAATCCCGAGAATAAGGAACTGCCTGAGGAAAGATAAATATTTTAATACCAACTGAATTACAGCTGTCATTATAACAAAGATGAACTAATTATATACACTTACTGGCCCAGCTATTTGAGGATTTGATAATCTTGGATCTTCCCATTGTGTGGTACGCGTGTCTGAAAGATATAAGAACAAACCCAATAAATAAGGACAAAATTCAGATAATGAGCAGAAAAATTCAATTGGGTAATTCTTTGTCATGATCTCTACAGAAATGAAGGAGGTACACACACTGCTTGACATATATTTAGGATTAGAGGTACTCTTTCGAACTGGACCATCATGTTAATGCATATGAAACACTGGATTTGGCAATGAAATTTCAAATAGCAATCCTGCATACCCCCACCATCCAGACTGCTTCTCCCATCATGCATAGTTGCTCGCAGTTTGGTCTTTGTAGCTACAGACAGTAGTCACATGTGCGTGAGTTCTCTCTCTCTCTCTCTCTCTCTCTCTCTCCTCTCTCTCTCTCTCTCTCTCTGCTGTGTGTGTGTGTGTGTGTGTGTGTGTGTGTGTGTGTGTGTGTGTGTATGTGTGTGTGTGAGAGAGAGAGAGAGAGAGAGAGAGAGAGAGAGAGAGAGAGAGAGAGAGAGAGAGAGAGAGAGATAATGATGGAGGGCGGGAGGGGAGAATCAATAGAAAAATCTGGATGGAGGTAATGGGTTGAGGGGGTGGAGGAGGGGGCAGGAGATGAATTTGGACAGAGATGGGGGGGGAGGAGGAACCAGATCCACAAAGAAATGGGGGGGTGGGGGGGGGGGGAGAGGAGGAGGAGGAGCATATGGGCAAAGAAATGGGGGAGAGGGGAGGAGGAGCAGCAGCAGGAGCATATGGGCAAAGAAATGGGGAGAGGGGAGGAGGAGCAGCAGCAGCAGCATATGGACTAAGAAATGGGGAGGGAGGGAGGAGGAGGAGGAGGAGGAGGGAGCATATGGACAAAGAAATGGGGGAGGGAGGAGGAGGAGGAGGAGGAGGAGGAGGAGGAGGAGCATATGGACAAAGAAATGGGGAGGGAGGAGGAGGAGGAGGAGGAGGAGAGGAGGAGGAGGAGCATATGGACAAAGAAATGGGGAGAGGGGGGGGAGGAGGAGGAGGAGGAGCATACGGACAAAGAAATGGGGAGGGGGGGGGAGGAGGAGGAGGAGGAGCATACGGACAAAGAAATGGGGGAGGGAGGAGGAGGAGGAGGAGCATACGGACAAAGAAATGGGGAGGGAGGAGGAAGAGCATACGGACAAAGAGATGGGGAGGGGGGTGGAGGAGGAGCATACGTGACAAAGAAATGGGGAGGGGGGTGGAGGAGGAGCATACGGACAAAGAAATGGGGAGGGGGGGTGGAGGAGGAGCATACGGACAAAGAAATGGGGAGGGGGGTGGAGGAGGAGCATACGGACAAAGAAATGGGGAGGGGGGGTGGAGGAGGAGCATACGGACAAAGAAATTGGGAGGGGGGTGGAGGAGGAGCATACGGACAAAGAAATTGGGAGGGGGGGTGGAGGAGGAGCATACGGACAAAGAAATGGGGAGGGGGGTGGAGGAGGAGCATACGGACAAAGAAATGGGGAGAGGGAGGAGGAGCACACGGGCAGAGAAATGGGGAGAGGGAGGAGGAGCACACGGGCAGAGAAATGGGGAGAGGGAGGAGGAGCACACGGGCAGAGAAATGGGGAGAGGGAGGAGGAGCACACGGGCAGAGAAATGGGGAGAGGGAGGAGGAGCACACGGGCAAAGAAATGGGGAGAGGGAGGAGGAGCACACGGGCAAAGAAATGGGGAGAGGGAGGAGGAGCACACGGGCAAAGAAATGGGGAGAGGGAGGAGGAGCACACGGGCAAAGAAATGGGGAGAGGGAGGAGGAGCACACGGGCAAAGAAATGGGGAGAGGGAGGAGGAGCACAAGGGCGAAGAAATGGGGAGAGGGAGGAGGAGCACAGGGGCGAAGAAATGGGGAGAGGGAGGAGGAGCACAGGGGCGAAGAAATGGGGAGAGGGAGGAGGAGCACATGGACAAAGAAATGGGGAGAGGGAGGAGGAGCAGATGGATAAAGAAATGGGGAGAGGGAGGAGGACACAGTGGGAGAAGAAGAAGGTTAGAGCGTATATCCAATTCACACACATATTAAAAATGTGCGATTTTTCATTTCATTTCCATTCAAGCAAACTGTGTCACAGCAAAGCGTGGTTGCGCACAGCTAGTAACAGATGTAATTAAAGGATCTTATGGCATTACTAACTGTGACACCCCATCTGGAGTTTTTCACCTGCCTGGTGTGAGTCTTTCTATTTGAAGCCTCTTCAGGGACTTTCACATCTTTGCAATGAAGATGAGATGAAGTAATTAGGATCACACAGACATATAGGCACCCAGCAAAGAAAGTATCGGATCTGAGCAGGAACCAAACCCAGAACCACACAATAAGAGGCAGTTATGCCAACCATTAGATCAGAAGCAGCAGATTCAATAACAGACGAACACCATACAAGACATCTGAACTACAAAATGAATGAGGGTGGGGTATTCTACATTAGGATAATGTAGCCTTGATAATGATAAAATTTAGCAATCTGAAGTACACACTGTTGGAATATCCACTTTATGAACTATATCTAGTACTAGCTGACTTTCACACATTCTCATCTACAAAGAAACTTGCAGCTGTAAAACTTGCAGACTCAAATGAAGAGGTTATAGCCCCAGTAAAAGGATGTTATGTAGATCTTCCAGAATATGTACTTCATGGTGCAATCTACTCACTGGAAAAAATATGTTGAGAAAGTGCATCCTACACTTAACAAGTCTTTTACTATCAGGTAGATAAATTTTCCCTCCTCTTCTCATATATTGTTCTGTAGCCCCTTCCACCTTACTGTTTGGGAAATATACTCTCATTTGTTCAAAATGCTTTACTTCTGAGACACTATTGTGAAGAAGTTCCAGCACTAGCCTGCAGTGTTATTTAAATTGTCTCATTTACATACACTTAGAGTTATTCACATTTTTCTTAAATGTCATTAAATTTAAAGACTTCAGCTCTTGGAACAAAAATTAGCAATGGATGTGACATCATTCAAGCTGATATCATTTTAACAACTTTGATTTTTTATTGTACAAAACACAATGGAACTTGTCCGTATAACAACAAATATAATTATTAAGATGTATAGATATTAAGATATAACAACAAATATAATTATTAAGATTATTTACAAAATATCATCATGATGCCTCGGCTTTCAAGGTAATTTAATACTTCTATTTAGTCATTATCGAGGAATTTTTGCAAATGCTAAGAAATAAGTAGATATCAATTCTAAGTAAATAATCTTTACATTTTAATAAATATGAGACCCAATTATTGTCCACTTACGTATGTTGATGGTAACTAAGGAGCTACCACCGAATATTCAACAGTAAAGCTGAATATTCTTTTTATTCTATGTGTGGTGTTGGTGGTGGTGGTGGTGGTGGTGGTGGTGGTGTTGGGGCTGGGGGTGAGGTTGGGTCAAATATCTGTTGTGGTGAAATTAAAACAGGTGAATGAAAGGTGATCTGTGTTCATGTTGTGACTTACAAGCATAGTACAGGTTTTGATTCCAATGTTTCGCAATTAATATCCGAGGTTATCTCTCGGCAACTGCATGAAATAATTGGCAAATCCTAAGATCTAATGTAAATCATCTGAAAAACTTCAGTCTCCGTAGCATCATTCTGATATGCATACACAGGTTTCTCTACCCAATGGTAATTACTGAAGCCTCTCGAGAGAGTGGTTTATTTACAAGAAAAAATTAAAACAACAATACCAGAATAGAAACCCAGCCCCCAAGAGCAAAACAAAATACATCACAATCCAGAGAAGAGGTATCAATGAAGATGTTATATAAAATAGAGAGGAGTTCAGATACAAAAATAATGGAAGTAGTGCCCAGTGAGTAAGCAAGAAGAAAACTGAAGAGTATTCTGGGAAGAAGACCTATCAAGAGTGATTCAGAGGCTAAAAATAAATAAATAAATAAAAATAAAAAAGAAGAAAAAGAAATCGCAACATTCCAAAACATCAAATACATATGGACACTATAACTTTTTATGTTTTCTGTCGTCCCTTATTTACTTTTATTGTTATTTCATCTTACTATTGCAGCGGAATCAATGGGAAGGACAAGCTTACATTATTCTTCCTTAGTTCTTTAAATCTCATTATGAGACTGGAAACCGACTTATCTCTTCCTCACACTCATTTGGAATCTACATTTCATGCTGATGACTGTCAATGTTGAAAAAGTATAAATACATTGTTGCAAAAGGTATCAAAACTCTTATGACCTCATTACCTACTTTCAGATATGCGTAATTCACCTAGATCCAAACCTCAAGCAGTGATAGAAAATCAACTTTGATTTCAATTCGAGTCTGAAGAAATATCAGTAAGTTGCGCTTCAGGGCAAAGAGTTGATGGAAGTTCTATACTGAAAGGATCTTTGATTCTACTGTGTTGGTTAACTTCTACTGGGAAGTACTTCACAATCACCAAGTTCAGTTAAATGATCCACAAACACAAGTTCAGTTCTTTATGCAACTTAAAGACAATGTCTTCTGAAACCAAGTGGAGAGCAGGAAAAACTTAATGTATGTCTTTATTAAACGTTTTCTTCCTCAAGAGTAGTTTCTTTCTGAAAGCTGCAGTTTTATCTCATATTTGCAAAATGTTGGTCTAATTACCTTTAAGGGATACATTCAATGAAATGAGTTTTTCAAAAATTTCACAAAGGTATACTAGTTTCAAAACAAAGTCACCATCTACAAACATCTCTGAAACCAAATGTTTCTCTTGCTCAAGGTAAAGATAATGTTCCTTCTTGAGCTCATTTACTCCCTTCAAGACATTCGCACGTGGAAGCCTAAAAGTGTTGCTGTATTTAGGGAAATGTACTCAGCCCTTAAATCAACACACACTTGTTGGAAACTACTTTAGTGGCTGACTTTTAATTAAGTTTATCTCTTTGATCACTGATTGAGGAATCTCATGAAGGACAGGGCTCATGCTTTCTGGTTCCAGTACTTCTCACTGAATGAAACAGTGTGTCTAAATGGCATGAGGAGCCTCTTTACAGATCAGAGCTTGCAATCTGGCATGACAGCCAGCCATACTGAGACCTCTACCTGTACATACACCAACACATTTTCCCCATTACCGTTGTTTTCTTTCATACAAGAGCGCAGTATTTCAAATAGATCTGTTGCTTTTGTTCCAGAAGTTATTTTCCTGCACAAAAAAATGTAACCTTCATGGATGTATAAACCACTCACAACAAAATTAATGTGCATAATTGGGTTATTGGTAGCTTCTTCCAACTGAATTGTGAAATTACTATTAGTTATGAAATTTTTAACCAACTGGTCATTAATGTCACAAGTCATATCGACTGGCAAAGGCATACTTGGCAGCTGATTCCCTGTCAGAATAGGCATGTTGTACAGACCAGCTGGTACAATACAGACTTCCATTACATCTGTACTTCATTTAAAAATTTGTTCATGCTGCCAGCGGAACACAAATCAGAGAAGACAAACGACAATTAAAAATGATCTGCATTCAACAAAAGTAACTTCAAACTGATTGTTACTGAACAGAAATAAATAATTTACCTATTATAATTTGACTGCCATCTACCAAGCTGTCATCGTAACAATTACTTGACAGCCCTCAAAGATATCACTACTAGCGCAAACATTGTTCCTTTACTCAGAAAGCCAATAAACCAAACTATTACTTTTATAAAACAATGGCAATGTTCCTACAGTAGGTCCACCACACCCCTGGCAGCTCTGATGCATAGTTTGAAAAACCCTGGTCTATGAACCTAAATGAAAGGCTGTTCGGTGTGCCACATGAATTTCATTTCTTTCTATTTATGAAGCACCTTTAGAGGCTAGTAACATACATTTGTAATAAATTTGTTACATAATGTTTACAAATATTTTACTATATTACAGTTTTTTGTTATTATGCTATTGCTAGGTAAGAAACAACTTCTGAAGTGCACGTTTCATAAAACAGATTACTATTTGGTTCTACTAATGATTTTGTGATATTATTTCATATGTAGCATCCTGCTTTTTTATTTAATTACTGCTGTGTACATCGGAATGTCTTAATTCTGACATTTTTTTTTACCCTTTTCACTCTAACACTCCACTTTCAGTACATTCTGGTTGTGTGTGTTCACTGTGTACAGAGTTACCAGGTGTCACTGTGTGTTATAAGTTGTCTTTTGTTTGTGTTGCTGCACCTGTATGTGGTGTGATATTCATTTGTTATGTGGGTGCATTTGTTATTCTGTGTAGTGGGACCTACTCTAAGAAAACTTGAGACTTTCCAGTGAACAGAATCCTAAATAATAGATTTTCTTAAAATTGTTTGTGGTGGAGACATAGAATATGTTACTGGTTATATTCTACAGCTTTGTTTTTTGTTGCCAACATGATCAGTGAGTTGTTATTTATACTGAGTTGGTCATTTATTACTTTCTTGTTTGTTCTTTGCAAGGGTTCTTTGTGCGTGATAGTTTTTGTGTAATCGTAGAAGTTTTCTATTGGAATTATTCATTCTGATAATTTTCATAATCTTAAGTATTAGTGGGTTCAGATCCATGCTTTACTTTCTTTACTATTGTTCAGCAAAAATGGTATGGTTATTTTCATACTTTCAACTTCTTATATGTTCTTTGTATCTAGTTTAGAAATTTCTGCCTGTTATCTCCAGACACAATGGTTTTCAATCTCGACATTCTAGCTGGCACCATGTGACGTGGAACATGATATGAACATTATCAGAATGAACAATTACAACACAACACTACTAATATTACAGGAAAAAATTCACATACAAAGAGTCCTTACAATGAATGAGAAAGTAATATATAACAAATCAATGCAAGTAACAACTCACTGACCACATTAGCTACAAAAACAATGTGAAATAAGAAGAACACAGAATTCTAAGCAAATCTTATTAATATCTAAGTGCATACAGATACAACACCACCAACAAAGGACAACCAAAAACACACAGTGACAGTTCGAAACACTTTATACAGTAGGAACGCACACAACCAACACACAGCGAAAGTAAAATTATCAAGTGAAATGTGCTTGAAAATTAGACATCCTGTTGTATACAGGACAACTAAGTACAACTCCAGATAACACATGTGAAATAAAAAGATAACAAAATTCTAAGCAGAATCTTATTAAAGTACACCTAGCCTATGTCACTCCTCCAGCCCTCCCTCCTACCCACATTCCTAGCTGGCAAACCAGCTGCCTCCCTCCGAGTTCCAAGCCAATAGCCATCCACCATAAATCCCTCCCCCTGCCCCCTGCCTCCAGCCTCTCTCTCACTCTACCCATTCTATCAGGCATTACCCCCACTACACCTGGGAGCACCTGCCGAAATGGAGCACTGGCACTTTTCATCCAGTAACTGCATGTAGATACTTAGGTGTTTTGTTTGGGGGAGGAGGTGTGGAAGGGGTTTAATCTAGCTAGAAAACTCATCACTCTGAAAGCTAGCATGTTGTCTTTCTTCTGTACATGCCTACTGATGCCTTGCTTATTCTGCTTTCCAGTGAATGGTTGTGTTCTAAAAGTTGTTTCTTACTTAACAATAAGATAATAACAAATACTCTGTCATATGGTAAAGCATTACAAAACATTATGTAACACAATAGGCTACATTCCTATGTTAAACATATGGTTTGGATTATTGATATTCTGACCGATTATAATATTTAAATAGCATTTACAGTCAATATAGTCAAAAATCCCTTTTATTTTTATTTCATTAAAGCTTAAAAACTATTAAATATAAGAATCTTTTCACATGATCTAAAATGCTCTGTTACTGGCTGATGCTCTGGTGGCATCACAGACTAGAGTAAGATTAAGCTACACCTACGTTATAGTAGCGTTAGCCAGTTATGATGTTTTTACATACTTTTACTGAAAACAGTTTAACTATTTAGTGATGGAAAACACAATTACAACTTTTAAGTGCCAATAAAAGGAATTTTGTGACTGCTGATAGTGGAAGCTTTGTGAAAGTTTATGCATTTAAGCTCCATCCAATTACAGCAGTGATATGTGCCCGATTGATGTTCTTTTCCCTGCTCTCTGCAACATAACTGAAATTGCTCTAAGCTCAGGAACTGTAGAGCTTTTGCAACTGGGGTCCCTACATTATAACTAGATTGTCAATTATAAATCATGAGCTATGATCCAGAGCACAAATTCATCATCATCATCATCATCATCATCATCATCATCATCATCATCATCATCATCATCTTCATTTCCCCTCCCATCCTCTTCACATGACCAAACCATTTTAATCTATTTGTCTCAATTTTCTCAGTCAATTTGTCCACTCCAATATCCTTCCTAACATCTTCATTTTTACTCTGTCTCTCCTCGTCTTCCCTGCCATGCTTCTCAGAAACTTCATTACACTGGAGCACAAAGCACAAAAATTTTTTGGTAAAACTTAGTGTTTATTTCCTACAAGACATTCAGCAGAGATACTGCCTGTGTCAGACATTCTGTGGCACAATGGACAGTGCATGTGACTGGAGTATAAGAGGTCACATGTTTGAATTAAGGAAGGGTCAAATATTTTTAAAAGTTTTTACATGAAATATGAAAACAGCATTAGTAAGTACTGATTGTAGCAGATGTTTCGATTGTGGGATGTATTACACAAAGCTTCACATTAGTCTTCATCCCAGAAATGGATAAGAGACGATAAATGCATTTACTTTGCGAACAAACAATTCACGTTTTTGGAGAGAGATAATCGCAAGTCCACAGTAGAATGAGGTTTAGGACGATGAGGTTAAACAGACATATAATTCGTGTAAAACATTCAGGTGACAAGAAGGTAATGGCTGTGTTGTTTGGAAGTATTAACTAAGATTAGGTGTCTGAAGCACACTTATTTCATCCTTATGTAAAATGATGAAACTGCAAAACTTTCAGCAATAGGGATCCTATGTAGGCAGTACAAAGATAAAAAAGTTCCTCTTATGATAAAATGTGTGGGGTCACATTAACTATAAAATATCTTTTTGAATATGACTTGTGTGAGCAGCAATTGCAAATGTCAGCACATGTAAACAGCAAGGGGAAAACTTCTGTTTCCGTCGGTATCGTGAAATTTTGTAATTTTGATTTGGTTTTCATATGAGAGGACTGTCGAGTTGTTTAACAAATATGTTCAAATGTTTTTTCGGGTTAAGATTTGAACTAGTGATCTATGAACTTGATCATACAAAATTTGACAGTTTACCACTCTAACAACTGAGGTCCAAATAATTAAGGTAGTGTTAGGTAAAACGGCAATATTTTCACTATGAGTTTAATTTCATTAAATGACACTGTTCTTCATTGTAATAATGGGATGGTGAGCAAATCTCTGAGATACGAGAATATTTTAATTTCACAGTGCAAGACATTTTTATCTGGATTAGTGAACTTGTGCATTGATGTGGTGGCAACTGCCCATTTTATGCATCTTCTCATACTCTGGAACATTAACTTTTCTAGAGTTTTTATAGATGTGTTTCTACAGTATGGCACGACACACCACTCGTAACCCATTTTCTGTAAATTAAATTCCTGAACAAGACGACATTGTGAATTAGCCCTGTGACAGTAGGAGCAGCGAGCTAGCTAGTGATGTACAGGCATCACATGGCTCAAATGGAGTATTTTAGTGAGATTTCAAATTATCTGAATAAATTTCAATATTCTTTTATATAAACAGAAATGACAAAGGGGTGAAAAGCATATTAGGAGTATAAAATGACAGAATTTATCGTTTAGGACAATTGGCAGAAAACAGTAAAATATACTATTATTATATACATAAAAACTTGTATTTAAGACCAGTGAAGATACTTCACACATAAAATGAAGTGAAATATGTAATGCACAAATCAGCCATTTAGTTGCACAGACACATCACATCCCACAGAGCATATGGACAATTTATTGGACGTAATACCTTCAAAATTTATAACTAATTGCACTTTTTTCTAACCCTCTATGAATTGCACATCCTACTCACAATTGTTTCTTGGTGATTAATGCAGTCATTCCCTCACTAAACCTTCTCGTTCACCACGTCACTACCACCAGTGGTTCTGAAAGTAAGGACTATTGAGTTCTACCATTTGTGTGAATTTTTATTGGTTGTAATGGAATTGTTGCCTGCCCATCTGTCTCCGAGTAAACAGATATTCTCACTGTTTTCTCTCAGAACACAGACATTTATGGGGCATGAAGAGCAGCACAACTTAGGTGGCAATTCCCAGGATTTTCAATTTAAGAAAAAGATTAAATGTGATCTGTTTGCCTTGGAGAAAACAAACCATTCCCTGTCCTTACTTATGTGAATTTTTATCCACAAAATATATGAAATTCAACTGTTGCTTATATAAATATGATAGTTTTTTTATTTGTATTGTTTAGTGCATGTACCAAGTCGGGCAAAAATTAGAGGGTGTTCCCCATGAAAAAGAACAACAAGGGTTGGTGGAAAAAAGAGCTAACCCACAACTGTGCATTTTGTGTTACTGCACGTTTTATGTTTGGTTGAATTGAAAGACAAGAACATTTATACTACATTAAAAAGCAATTTATATTGTAGCTAGAACTTTCTAGTGGTACATATGGAACTACCTATTACTACCATGTGGTGCATTCAAAGATGCGACAGATAAAGTGATCACACTAATCCCAACTAAACTGAGGGTTAGACAATGGGATATCCAAGTTGGAATATCAAGAATATTATGAAAAGAACATGTTGCTACTCACCATAAAGATGACATGTTGAGTTGCGGATAGGCACAGCAGAAAGATGATTACACACTGAGCTTTCAGCCAAAGCCTTATCCAGAAAAGAACACACACATTCACACAAGCAAGCACATCTCGCACAAACATGACTTATCTCTGATCCCTCTGGCCAGAATGCAACTGTCACATTAAATGAAAGCAGCAATCAAAGCAACAACTGCATTCTGGCCAGAGACAGCAGTCATGTGCATGAGGTATGTTGTTTGTGTGAAACACTGTGTTTCTTTTCTTTTCTTTTCTTTTCTAAAGAAGGCTTTTGCCGAAAACTGAATGTGTTCCAGTCTTTTCATTGTTCCTGTCTGCAACTCAATGTGTCATCTGTACAGTGAGAAGCAATCTATCCTTTTCATAATATTGTTAAATTGAGGGTTAGAACTTTCTTCTCCTGGCCACTTCAGTTATTTGTTGCTCAATATTAGCATGTGATTACTTATGATACTGACTATCACTACACCCTAGTTAAGTTTCATCATTAATTCAGTAGCACTGAAAGGACAGTTTACTAAAGACATGTTTTCGTCCTGCGCAGTCTCATGGAGAATTACTTGCAGAAATGTTTTGACCGTTAGAAGTAGTGAATGCAGACAATGGGTCCTATTCTGATAGCAACCATGAGACTAAGCACTAAGTTTGCAGCATTAGTTCCATTTCTTCTCTACCTAGAGCAGTCAGAACACAAGAACATATTTGTAAGAAACTGTTCAACTCCTGTCAAGTTTGTAAGTTTTGATGAACTTTGTCACAACTGAAGGCTGAAAAATCATCGCACAGTAAATATACGACAAAAATAGGTCCTTAAACAATGGAAGATCCAGATTGGAATATCAACAATATTCTGAGGATAGACTGCTACCCTCGCCATGAATGTGACAATGCTGAGTTGCCGACAGCCACAATTAAAAGACTGTTACATGTAAGCTTTCCACCAAATCCTTCTTCAGAAAAAGAGAAATGCACACATTCACAAAAGCAAGCACATCTCACACATATATAGCCACTACTACCTCTGGCCACTGTGGCTGGAGGTAGTGGACAGATTTATGCAAGTTGCACATTGTGTGTGTGTGTGTGTGTGTGTGTGTGTGTGTGTGTGTGTGTGTGTATCCTCATTATTCTGAGGAAAGCTTTGATTGAATGCTTTACATAATAGTCTTTTCATCATTCCTGTTTGCAACTCAATGTAGTACCTTTATGGGGAGTAGCAACCTGTTTTCACGATACTCTCAAACAGATCTTTATTAATGCAATCAGTTGTGTTTCCTTTTTGTGACCTTCTGCCCAAAGAAATAATTTTAATCCTAGTTCTCAACAGTTTAATTCTCAGGCTAAGACCAAATGAATAGTCCACAAAACAAGACAAAGTGGTATCAAACAAATATTAAGTTATTGCCAAGTAAAAAGAAATTTTATACTAACTGTGATCTATGAAAAATATCCGGCCGTCAGTATGAACACGCTCTTCCCACCCCTCTGGCAGAGGGCCCAGCTCATCCTCAGGTTTTCTGACTGGTGGAGCTGTCTGATTAGGCATCGGACTCGCTCTACCTGTTCTTGGATCAACCCACGTTGTAGAGCGTTCATTGTGGTCAATGAAAAACACACGGCCATTGGGTGCCACCTGCATAGACCAGCCTACAGGCAAGCCTTCTGCATTAATTGTATTCGTTTGATTTGCACTAGTCACAGAAACACGCTGTTCAGACGGTGATGACTGGAAAAAAAAAAAAAAAATGAAATCTGGTGTTACAAGTAAATTGAGAGTAACGTATGCACTATGGACAGTTAAGCATATAATATACTTACAAAAAAATAAATTAATTCTTATATCACAAGTGACAAATTTTTACCCATGCATAAACATAACAATAGGTCTATTCAATGCTAAGTAATTTCATATGAATACTTACAAATAATATGCCTCTTGTCAAATACAAATATGCATTAATGGATTGCGAATTCAACAAGACTCATCTCACCTTACCTCAAGGAAACAATCTATTTTTAAGCCGACTGTACAGTAATGATGATCATGATGATACAAAAAACAACAATAACAACAAACAGAAATTACATCCAAGATGGAGAGTTTTAATTTTACAATCATGGGCAGCTGTTGAAATTAGATACGCCACACTGTTTTTGACAGATTGGACCTATCAAGATATTTTACCTGTGTACTATAAGAACAAGGAAGATTAAATTTTACTGCCACAAAGGTGACATCAGAAACATTAAGTGACATGGAGGGATAGAAAGGAAGAAGGATGAGGGTTTAACATCCCATCAACATCGAGGTCATTAAAGATGGGGCACATGCTCAGATTCTTTCAAGGATGATGAAGGAGATCAGACATGCTCTTTCAAATTAACCATCCCAGCATTTGCCTGGAGCAATTCAGGAAAATCACATGTGGATTTTGAACCGTCATCCTCCTCACAGCGAGTCCAGTGTGCTAACCACTGTGCCAGTTCGCTCAGTTTGGTGGGATAGAGAGGACTGAGAAAAATGAAAATGGTATTGTAAATTTCAAAAAAGGCTTTAGAAGTGTGTGCATATTAATTACCACCTCTTAACCCTTTCACTGCTACAGACATGCTCCCTGCATTCCATGCGGTTTTCCTGCTGGTATAAAATATTTATCATTGACTCTTTGGTAAAATATTAGGTGAAAAAATTGGATTTTTACCCATCTTACAGTTTGGTATCTTCACTCAACAAAGAACTGAATTTCTCTGTGTTATATGGCATAGTTTTACTATAACAAATTAAATAAAACATTGGGCAAAATTTTAAAAGAGTTTGCAGATGCAAAAATGCATTGCATAAACTATGCATATGGTTTATTTTAGCCCATCATCTGAGTGAACAAAATGTAAATAAGGTATCAAAATTTTATGAAAAATTGAGAGCAGATTGGTATCATTTTTTCTTGAGTTATTGGGCTATATCCTGCATATATTTGCATGCAGTGTGCTCATTTACATCCTTATGCGTTGTGAATCATTCAGTCATAGCAATTGTCACGTCTCCAACAATTCAACTTACTGAAAAGATGTCTTTGCAAATACAGCATGCAATGCTGCACATACATTGCATGACAAATAGCTGAGACTTCTATATTCACCAAAATATGAGAGTAACTTGTCCATGATAATGAGAGGTCAGCAGCCCAGGATGCATACAGACATCCATTGCACTATAGTAAAACCCAAGCGGCACATGAATAAGTGCCCACAGCGCCTGGAGAATCAGTGTAGCAGTAAATCTATACAAGCCCACAGCACTGAAAAAGTTTAATAAATTAACGCACTCTTGTGGCGTCAACTCTGAGAAGATACTATTGGGATGTACGAGAAGAAAATAATCTACTTCCTCCTCACAAGGCAGACAGACAGGAATCAAAATCGCATTCATAATGCCTACTACAATGCTATACTGATACAGCTTGCTGCATTGTTACCTAGTTAAGGTTGGCAATGAGTGGAGAAAATCCATACCAGTCCAGTCACACAACTTCTGCAGATTTCTCAGTCCCCGTAAAAGTACCAATTCATGTAGTGCATATAGTATGTAATCTACCAGTTGAGCTTAAATACAGTAGACACGAGAACAAGGAAAGAATGAAATTTAAATATTCAAATGCCCATAGTGAAGAAGATCAGATTTTAAGGTCGAAGATTTATGGAACAGTAACTATAAAAACAATTCAAGAAGTAGTGATCACTTTGTGGAATATACTTTAAAACCACAGACTGAACTTAATATTCCAATAAAATAACGCAATTTGATATGCTACATATGGAACTCTAATTTACAGGAGTTGATATGAGGAGTGCAACCAGTGCAAGACCATGCCTGACCGAAGCACCAAGGTTGACTATTTTGACAGCAGATTTGCTAATGGCCATGTGCTGATGGTACTGTGTTAAAGGTAAATGGTCTATACGATAATATAAAATGTTGTCCATGCACATATACACAACAAAATTAAATTATTCTGAAAGTGCTGAGTAGATAGTAGGTTACACTACCATTCACCTCTCACAATGAATAATACAAGTATAACACTGTATTGTACTCAAAATATGTTAGTTGAAATTAATGCATAGGTTGAGAGCAAAATTATAAAGATTGAAGCAGAAACATCAATTATTGGAAATCAGATTAATTTACTTGCAAAATTAATCAGAAAATTATGCCATCACGATTACTCAATTAAATATGCTGATGCTACTAACATTACACAGGAGTGGCTTTCTGCCTGATTTTGATTTTGTTCCTTTTCTGGCTGTGTAACAAAATGCAGCACAACTATTAAATGATACAACAGTGAAAAATCCTTGGTTCAGTACAAACACTAGACATAGCAAAGAAAACCACCCACTGGATAGTGGAAGCACTGAGTGACAAATACACATAGTAACAAGAACTGGGTAATGGTAGCTTTACTTCCAAATCTTTTTTCTGCAATTACTCTCATGAGGAATTTTTAAATGACATGATCATTTTAGCAGGACAAGACAGGTTGGTTGGTTGGGTGTGGGATTGAAGGGACCAGACTGCTAAGGTCATCGGTCCCTTGTTCCACGATAAAATCACACGAAATAAAAACTGTCAGTCGTTAAAAATGGAGAACTGAGACAAGGGACGACACAATACAAGAAAGACAGACAAAGACCAGACAAACAGAACTAAAATCACACCGAGTGTGAAGGTGGTTGGCTGACCATGAAAATAAGGAAAAGCCAACCACCAAATGACATTAAAACCCACAGTTTAAAACCACAGGCCAAAGGCCCAAGTCAATACAGGAAATAAAAGGACAAACACTCAAATCATACGATAAAAACCCCCTGCCCGAATAAAACTCAACACGAGGTCCGCCATAGCAACGTCATCACATAAAAGGGCAGGGAGGGTATCAGGCAGCGCAAACGTCTGCCTGAGTCCTGAGTCCTGTTAAAAGCGGGCAGTCCACCAAAATGTGGACCACGGTCAGAGCTGCCCCGCAGCGACATAGCGGTGGGTCCTCCCGGCGCAACAAATGGTCGTGCGTCAGCCACGTGTGGCCAACGCGCAGCCGGCAGAGGACGACAGAGTCCTTCCGAGAGGCCCGCATGGAGGAGTGCCACACACCGGTCGTCTCCTTCACCGCCCGAAGTTTGTTGGGCGTGGGCAGGGTGCGCCACTCGTCACCCCAGGCACCAAGCACTTTCTGGCGCAAAAGCGACAGGAGATCACACTCCATAAAGGCGAGTTCCAGAGCCGGTGAACTCACTGCCTGTTTAGCCAGCGTGTCAACCCGCTCATTGCCCGGGATGCCGACATGACCTGGGGTCCAAACAAAGACCACGGAGCGGCCGCAACGGGCAAGAGCATGGAGCGACTCGTGGATGGCCATCACCAGACGGGAACGAGGAAAGCACTGGTCAAGAGCTCGTAAACCACTCAGGGAGTCACTACAGATGACAAAGGACTCACCTGAGCGGGAGCGGATATACTCTAGGGCGCGATAGATGGCAACCAACTCGGCAGTGTATACACTGTTCCCGGGTGCCAGCGACCGTTGCTCACAATGATCCTCTAGAGTAAGAGCGTAACCAGTGCAACCAGAGACCATCGAACCGTCGGTATAGGACACGGCAGATCCGGGAAACTCGGCAAGGAGAGAAACAAAGCGGCGGCGGAGGGCCGAAGGAGGGACCGAGTCTTTCGGACCCTGTGCCAAATCCAGCCGAATGCATGGTCGGCGCACACAACAAGGGGGCAGACGGAGATTGGCCCAGAAAACAGGCGGGAGAGGAAAAAACTCAATCCCACACAGTAGAGCCCGGATGCGAACCGTGATCGTACACCCTGACCGGGGCCGCCTGTCTGGAAGATGGACGATCGAGTGCGGGAACAGGAGACGGTAGTTGGGATGCCCTGGCAAACTACAAACGTGGGCAGCATAAGCGGTCAGAAGTCGGTCGCGCCGGATCCGCAATGGAGGAACACCAGCCTCCACAAGTAAGCTGTCAACAGGGCTTGTCCGAAATGCTCCTGTGGCGAGTCAGATCCCGCAGTGATGGATGGGATCCAGCAATTGCAATGCTGATGGCGATGCCGATCCATAAGCCACACACCCATAATCAAGGCGGGACTGGATCAGCGCTTGATACAGCCGGAGAAGGGTGGACCAATCGCCACCCCATCCGGTGTGGCTAAGGCAACGGAGAGCGTTTAAATGCCGCCAGCATGTTTGTTTAAGCTGCCTAATGTGAGGCAGCCAAGTCAACCGGGCATCAAATACCAGTCCCAAGAACCGATGCGTCTCTACCACAGTAAGAGGTTCACTGTCAAGGTAAAGGCGTGGCTCAGGGTGAACCGTGCGACGCCGGCAGAAATGCATAACGCAGGTCTTAGCGGCCGAAAACTGGAAGCCGTGCGCTACAGCCCACGACTGCGCCTTGCGGATAGCGCCCTGCAGCTGGCGCTCAGCAACTGCAATGCCAGCGGAGCTGTAGTAGAGGCAGAAGTCGTCTGCATACAACGAAGCTGCAACGGACGATCCCACCGCCTCAGCGAGCCCATTGATCGCAATTAAAAACAGGGAGACACTGAGGACAGACCCCTGTGGGACCCCGTTCTCCTGGACCCGGGAGGAACTATGGGACGCAGCAACTTGCACGCGGAAGGAACGATACGACAGAAAATTCTGAATAAAAATCGGGAGCGGGCCCCTAAGACCCCACCCATGAAGTGTGGCCAGGATGTGATATCGCCAAGTCGTATCGTACGCCTTCCTCATGTCGAAGAAGACGGCAACCAGATGTTGGCGGCGTGCAAAGGCTGTACGGACGGCAGACTCTAGGGAGACCAGATTATCGACGGCAGAGCGGCCTTTAGGCCTTTACGGAACCCACCCTGAGACGGAGCCAGAAGGCCTCGAGACTCGAGGAGCCAACTCAACCTCCGACTCACCATACGTTCTAGCAACTTGCAAAGAACGTTGGTGAGGCTTATGGGGCGGTAGCTGTCCACCTCCAGCGGGTTCTTGCCAGGTTTCAACACGGGGAGGACGATGCTTTCTCGCCATTGAGACGGAACACACCCTCAACCCAGATGTGGTTGAAAACATCTAGAAGGCATCGCTGGCAATTCAGAGGTGTTTCAGCATCTGGCTGTGGATGCGGTCTGGCCCAGGAGCCGTATCAGGGCAAGCAGATAGTGCACTCTGGATTCCCAGTCGCTGAAAGGAGCATTGTACGGCTCCACGTGGCGTGTGTGAAAGGAAAGCCTCCAACTTTCCAACCGCTCTTTCCGGGAGCAGAAGGCCAGTGGGTAATTCGTAGATGCGGAACACTGAGCAAAATGTGCTGCTAACCGGTCCGCAATCGTGTCGGAGTCAGGACACACCACTCCATTCAGCGAAAGGCCAGGGACAGAGACAGGTGGCCGATAGCCATGGAGTCGCCTAATCTTAGCCCAAACCTGCGATGCAGAGGTACGGACACCAATGGTGGAAACATACCGTTCCCAGCACTTCTGCTTCTGTTGGCGAATAAGGCATCGGGCACGGGCACGGAGCTGTTTAAAAACGATGAGGGTCTCCAAGGACGGGTGCCGCTTATGGCGTTGAAGAGCCCACCGGCGATCTCTAATCGCCTCTGCGATCTCGGGCGCCCACCAAGGCACAGTCCTCCTCCGAGGGGACCCGGATGAACAGGGAATCGCAGATGCCGCCGCAGAAACGATGCCGGTGGTGACCGACTGAACCACCGCATCAATGGTGTCATGGGAAGGAGGTGCGATAGTGGCGAGAGAGGAGAACAAGCCCCAATCAGCCTTATTCAGAGCCCATCTGGGGGGGGGCGTTCGGAAGAGTGACGCTGTGGTAGTCACAGAAAGATGGGGAAATGGTCACTACCACATAAGTCGTCATGGACACTCCAGTGGATGGATGGTGAAAGTCCGGGGCTGCAGATAGAAAGGTCGATGGCCGAAAATGTGCCATGGACTACGCTGAAACATGTCGGCTCTCCCGTGTTTAAGAGGCAGAGGTCAAGCTGCGAGAGAAGAGTCTCGACATCTCTACCCCGGCCAGTAATCGCGGCACTACCCCACAGGGGGTTATGGGCGTTAAGGTCGCCCAGGAACACAAAAGGAGGAGGCAGTTGTGCTATCAATGCAGCCAACACATGACGCGAGACATCACCATCTGGCGGAAGATACAAACTGCAGACAGTAATAGGCTGAGGCGTCCACATCCTTACAGCGACAGCCTCTAAAGGTGTGTGAAGAGGTACACATTCGCTGTAGACACAGTTAAGGATGTAGACGCAGACTCCACCAGATACCCTCTCATAAGCTGCCCGGTTCTTGTAATAACCCCGATACCCATGTAGGGCAGGGGTCCGCATTGCCGGAAACCAAGTTTCCTGTAGGGCAATGCAGAGGAAAGGGTGACTGCTGATGAGTTGGCGAAGCTCAGCAAGGTGGTGGAAAAAAGCGCTGCAGTTCCACTGGAGTATCGCTTTGTCCATGTCCGAAAAAGGCGTGAAGGTACCGAGGAGGCATATCACGCCACTGGGTCACCTGCTGCCACCGATGGAGAACCAGTACAATCTGCTTCCATGGTGTCTGAGGGTCCGGCGAGATCCAGGTCCTCAGCGGATGCCCGGATCTCCACCTTATCCTCGGACGCAGGGCCTGTAGGGAGCAGTAGGGTGGACGCCACCGCGTGTTCCTTGGCCTTAGAGGTCTTCTTCTTCGTCTTGTCTCTCTGGTCCTTGGGGTTCATTGGCTGGGAGGGCTCCAGCGAGTCAGTCTCCGGGACGGAGGAGGAGCAGGAAGCCCTGCGACCAGCTGCTGGTCTGCTTTTCTTTCATTGGCTGACATCACCCTTCCCAGAGGCGGAAACCTGGGAAGGAAGGGACCCAAGGGACCCTTTCCGTGCTATTCGAGCCGGGGAAGTTTCAGGCTTCCCCAGCTTAGAAGTGGGGACTGATGTCCCCGATGGTTGGGGGGTTGCTGCTCCTGAGGCAGGTAGTGTAGGAGCAGCAGGGAGTGAAGTGCCCCCCACCATCAAGGGGGCAGGTGTAGCATTCCGGCTCTGAGAGGTGGCAGTCTGAGGGAGAGCTAATGGGGCCATAACAGTAGTAGCCGCGGCGTAAGAGGTAGTCATTCGAACAGGATGGAGGCGTTCGAACTTCCGCCTGGCCTCAGTGTATGTCAGGCGGTCCAGGGTCTTATACTCCATGATTTTGGGCTCTTTCTGGAAGATCCTGCAGTCCGGCGAGCAAGGCGAGTGGTGCTCTCCGCAGTTTACACAGATGGGAGGCGGAGCACATGGAGTATTGGGATGTGATGGGCATCCACAATCTCGACATGTGAGGCTGGAAGTACAGCGGGAAGACATATGCCCGAACTTCCAGCACTTAAAGCATCGCATCGGGGGAGGGATATATGGCTTGACATCACGACGATAGACCATCACCTTGACCTCCTAAGGTAAAGTATCACCCTCGAAGGCCAAGATGAAGGCACCGGTGGCAACCTGCTTATCCCTTGGACCACGATGTACGCGCTGGGCGAAGTGAACACCTCGCCGCTCTAAATTGGCGCGAAGCTCGACATCGGACTGCAATAGAAGGTCCCGATGGAATATTATGCCCTGGACCATATTAAGACTCTTATGGGGCATGATTGTAACCGGAACATCCCCCAGCTTGTTACAATCGAGTAACCGGCGGGACTGGGCGGAAGACGCCGATTTGATCAAAACCGAGCCCGAGCGCATTTTGGACAAGCCCTCCACCTCCCCGAACTTGTCCTCTAAGTGCTCGACGAAGAACTGAGGCTTCATGGATGTAAAGGATTCACCATCGGCTCTCGTACACACCAGGTAGCGGGGCGAGTATGGTTCGCTGGCATCCTTAGTCTTTCGTTCCTCCCATGGTGTAGCCAGGGAGGGGAACGATTTGGGGTCATATGTAGTTGCGTTGTATTGAGCCCTGGAACGCTTAGAGACTGCTGGCGGCTGGCCGCCAGCAAGAGATGATGTACCACGCTTCATTGCAGGTCATCCGCCCTGATGCCACCTACTCCGACCAAGGGCCCTCCCCACGGGCGCCACCCAGCCTCAGCAACGACCACCTGGCAGGATGGCCATTGCCGGGAGTCCCAATGCCCCAAGGAGATAGGCATCTACTCCTTGGCATACGTGGGGAGTTAACGGCGCTAGCATCAGCAGAGCGATCCCAGTGTAGTCAGGGGGCTACAACCAACAGGGTACATGGCGGCCCCACCACAACGGACTGGCTACCGTGCTGGATTTCAGGTGATGTAGTCCAATATCGTCATTGGCGCATAAAGCGACACAGCATAGCAGACTGCAATAAACTGGACCCAAGAACAAATCCACGCCCAAGAGATGGTAAGTGAGCGGGACTGCTAAGCGATGACGACAAACCTGGCTAGAGATGGTAATGCATGATGGACACATCGCTCCTTGTAAGGCGCCCTTCCCCAATCGGCTCGCTCTTCGGAAAATTTAGAAGGATGGAGGTCAAACCCGTTAGGGGACCATCTCACAAGGACAAAACGTTTGAGACTCCTTTTAGTCGCCTCTTACGACAGGCAGGAATACCGTGGGCCTATTCTTACCCCCGAACCCACAGGGGGGGCAGGACAAGACACTGAACTATGACTGAGTCATATGATAAAAACTACTTTATTCCACGTATAATACATTACAAGTGTAATCTGATGAGTCTCCTATACAGTAAAGCAAGATTTAACTTATGCATTTCGCTACTGTAAAATTCTGATTCTGGAAGCAACCGAGCCTAATTTATTCCAATCCAGGAGAAACCTTCAAGATAGAAGGTTATATCTAATTAGTAAAAACTTGTTTTGAAATAAATGATGAATGAAATCTTTACTCTGCAGTTGTGTGTGCTCTCATATGAAACTCATGGCAGATTAAAACAGTGTGCTGGACCAAGACACAGACTTGGGGTCTTTGCCTTTCACGAGCAACTGCTCTGAGCTACCCAAGCACAACTCATAACCCATCTTCACAGCTCTACTTCTGCCAGTAACTCATCTCCAGCCAACCAAACTTCACAGAAGCTCTCCTGCTACAGAAACATGGCTTAGCCACACCCTTTGTGATGTTTCCAGAAAGAAATTTTCACTCTGTAGCAGAGTGTGCGCCAATATGAAACTTCCTGGTAAATTGTAACTGTATATCGGACCGAGACTAAGTTAGGACAATGGTCTGTCGCAGACTCTGGAGATGGGTTGTCAGTTGTCTTGGGTAGCTCAGTTGGTAAAGTACAGCCCACAAAAGGTAAAGACCCCAAGTTTAAGTCACAGTCTGGCACACAGTTTTAATCTGGCAGGAACTCAAACAAGATGACATATTATTTATGCAAACACACTGTTATGATAAGATATTGTTCAGTCACTTTAAGGTAAGCATATTTTCACACAGCAACCGATACATATATTTATAGGAGGACAGATGACTACAGAATAGAGTAGGCATCAAACAGCTTACAAGTGCTTACGAAAGCTCTTATACAAAATATTTAATCAGAGGCTAAGGGAGATTTTTACTTGCTAAGAGACAAAATCTATGTATTCTGCTGTTTTCAATGCCTCTTCTACTTGGTTATCAGTGGTATGTGTGTTTGATACATGTTTGCAAATTTTATCCAATCACAAATATGGTAACCAACAAATCAGGCAAATTACATGTTGACTTCTCACCGTTTGCGATTCCCTGGGAGATGCTGCCGGACTAGGAGCTTCAGGAATTGGCTCACTGTTCTATACCAAAGAAAAAATTATTGTAACATCTGTTTTTCATTGGAAACACTTATTTACTTCACCCTTACATGAAACACTAAAAAACTGTACACATTTATAATGAATATTAACACTAATTGGAAATTAGTATTTACTAAAATGTCTATCAACAAGTGTTCACGCATCATTCCACTAATGCCTTCATACAACTGCATTTATTGCAAACTGCATTTATTACGAAAAATATTAATCATATGGGACATTTCCCGGTATTTTTCAGTCTTCCAAAACAATGTTGTGCGACTTATCATATCCATGTTAATGGTGGTTGAACTCCGTGGCTGTCAATTGAATTACTTGAAGTACTGACTGTGCAAGAAAGAGAATATGAAGGAAATAATAATTTAAAAAATGTGACAAACTTCATATATTTTTAAAAAAGTGAGACAGAGGTAAGTATAATTTTTTTTTTATGAAATTGATCCACATTGCTATTTGCCAGCACCTGTGTTTTTAATCAATTTTTCATTCGTCTGAAATAAGCCTAGCAGGATGACTGCTTTTTCCACACACTCCCATTTCTTGAGATTTCCACCAATTTTTTGAAGTTATTTAATCTTTCTTTTGTAGTTCATTACTTCTGATCCTTTATCATCCACTGAATAGTATGTTTCCCAAACATACAACACACACCATACTACGATCTCTGTTATAAGTAACCATGGAAAATCCATGATGGAAAGTAACAATATTATTGAAAGGTTAGTTGCTACTCACCATATAGCAGAGATGCTGAGTCACACATAAGCACAACAAAAATGCTGTCAGAAAATGAACTTTCACTCAACAAGGCCTACATCGGAGATTGAATGCGAACACGAGCGCATCCTGACTGACTGCTGAGGTCAGATTGTGAGCGGTTGCGCATGACAGGAGATGCAGCTGGATGGTGGGGGTAAGGAGGAGGAGGCTGGGGTGGGGAGGGAGAAGGATAGCAGGGTAGGGGTGGGGAAGGTAAAGTGTTGTTTGTGGGAGCATACAGGGATGAGGTGGGGAGAGGACAGGGCAGCTAGGTGCAATCAGGAGGTAAGACAGAGAGCAGAGGGGGGTGGCGGGGGGGGGGGGGGGTGTTAGCGGAAAAGGAGAGATATGTAAAGATAGTGGTTGCTTGGGTGAAATAGAGGACTGTGTAGTGCTGGCATGGGAACAGGGAAAAGGGGGGGGCCAAGAGGTTAAGGATAAAGAGTAACAGAGGTTAAGGCTAGGAGAGTTACAGGAACTTACAATATATTGCAGGCTGAGTTTCCACCTGCCAGTTCATAAAAGCTGGTGTTGGTGGGAAGGATCCAGATGCCACAGGCTGTGAAGCAATCACTGAAATGAAGAACACTGCATGGGGTGGCATGCTCAACAATGAGGTGGTCCAGCTGTTTCTTGGTCACAGCTTAATTCGCAGATCATATGACTGGTTTCACAGGTAGCCCTGCCTTTGATGGGATAGGTGATGCTTGTAACTGGACTGGAGTAGGTGGTGGTGGTGGTGGTGGTGGTGGTGGTGGTGGTGGTGGTGGTGGTGGTGGGAGAATGTATGGAACGTGTCTTCCAGGTACACCTATTACGGGGGTATGAGTCATGAGGCAAGGGATTGGAAGCAGGGATTGGGCAGGGACGGACGAGGATATTGTGTAGGTTTAGTGGGTGGCGCAATACAATTGAGGGAGGGGCGGGAAGGATAATGGGTAGGACATTTCTCATTTCAAGGCATGGAAGGTAGTTGAAACCCTGGCAGAGAATGTGATTCAGTTACTCCAGTCCTGGATGGTACTGAATCACGAAGGGAATGCTCTTCTGTGGCCGTAAGCTGGGATTTTGGGAGGTGGTGTGTGACTGGAGAGATAAGGCAAGGGAGATCTATTTTTGCACAAGGTTGGGATGGTAATTACGTCTGTGAAGGTCTCTGTGAAATCCTTTGTGTATTTGGAGAGGGACTGCTCATAACTACAGATGAGATGGCCATGGGTGGCTAGGCTGTATGGAAAGGACTTCTTGGTGCGGAATGGGTGGTTGCTATCGAAGTGGAGGTATTGCTGGTGGTTTGTATTTTTGATGTGGATGGTTGAGTAGGACGAAGTAAAGCAAAGGGGGAGAATGTGTTGAGGTTCTGGAAGAATGTGGATAGGGTGTCCTCATCCTCGATCCAGATGACAAAGATGTCATCAATGAATCTGAACCGGGTGAGGGGTTTGGGACTATGAGTGTTTAGTAAGGATTCCTCTAGGTGGCCCATGAATAGGCTGGTGTAGGATGGTGCTATGTGATCTCCCATTGCCCTCCCCATATTTGTCTGTAGGTAATGCCTTCAAAGGATAAGTAATTTTGGGTAAGGATACAGTTGGTCATGGCGATTAGGAAGGAGTTTGTAAGTTTGGAATCCATCAGTCATAGGAAAACACTGTTCAACTGGTTCAACTGCAGTAAGGCCTGGGTGATTGGGTTCATGAACTTTAGGAAGCGTATAGAAGATGGAAGTGTGGGCAATGGTGGTGGTGAGGGGAAAGGTTTAGTCCAGAGAGATGTTCTGGGATGGG
Source organism: Schistocerca gregaria (assembly GCF_023897955.1). Classification (NCBI taxonomy): domain Eukaryota; kingdom Metazoa; phylum Arthropoda; class Insecta; order Orthoptera; family Acrididae; genus Schistocerca; species Schistocerca gregaria. The sequence continues at coordinate 599,856,974 of NC_064924.1, read as the reverse complement.
CCTATGAATTTAAGGATAGACTGGGTATCCTGCTGGATTTCTGGAATGGGATCACTTTGGTACAATTTGTAAGTTAATGAATCAGACAGCTGGCTTCTGCCAGGAAATCCTTGCAGTTTGAAACAACAGTGGTAGATCCTTTGACAGCATGTAGAATGCTAAGGTTAGCATTAGTTTTTAGGTGGTAGATTGTGATTCTTCCTGCAGACTCAAGGTTAGTTTGCATGTTGAGTGATTTGGGAATGATAGTGAGGCTTGACGTTAAGAAATTCTGGACAGTTAAGAGGGGGTGATTTGGGGGCAGTGGGGGTGGATCACGGTTGAATGGAGGAGTAAACTGACTCAGGCAGGGCTCAACATTGGTCTTTGGTTGAGTCTGATTGGTAGGGTTGCTGGCAAAGAAGTGTTTCCACTGTAGGGACCAGGAGACATTAACAAGTCCTGCATGATTGAATTTCGGAGCGGGGCAAAAGGTGAGGCTTTTGGAAAGGACTGATACTTTGGCAGGGCTAAGTCTTTGGGAGGAAAGGTGCATGACTTGTGTTTTGGGTGTGGATTCTGTGTGGTGGTAGGAGGGAGTTTTGAAGGGTGAGGTAAATGTAATAGGTCTTCACTTCATAGCTGACAAATATGCTTCGCAGACCACCTACATTTACCTCACCCTCAAAACTCCCTCCCACCATCATACAGAACCCAGAACCTAAACAGACCTGAAACACAGTCATGAACCTTTCCTCCAAAAGTCTTAACCCCCACAGAAGTATCTGTCCTTTCCAACGGCCTCATCTTTTGCCCCACTTCCAAATTCAATCATGCAGGACTGTTAAAAACCACCTTTCCTCCTCTCACTCCCTGCAGTGGAGAAACTTTTTCACCAGCAACCCTACCAATCAGACTCAACCTAAAGCCAACTATGATACACCTCCACTGACACCAAATCACACCCTGCTAACTTTCCAGAATTTCTTACCTTGAACCTTGCCTCGCCATCCTTCCCCAAATCCCTCAACACATAAACTACCCTTACATCTGCAGAACTGCAATCCACAACCTAAAAACTGATCCCAATCCTGTAAATCTGGTTGCTGACAAAGGCTCCAGCACTATTGTTTTGAACTGCAAGGATTAACTGGCCCAAGGACTCTGCCACCCATCAGATTAATCCACCTACAAACCCTGCCACAGTGATCCCATTCCAGCAGGATCTCTGGTCTCTCCCTTAATGCTTAGGCCCATCCCAGAATCTCCCCCTGGACTCAACCTTTCTCCTCACCACTAGCATTCTCCACACTCCTACCTTCTACATGCTTCCTGAAGTCCATAAACTAAACCACCCAGGATGCTCCAATGTGGCTAGTTACTGTGTCCCCACTGAGAGAATCTCTGCTCTCTTAGACCAACACCTTAAGCCTATTACCTGCAACCTACCCTCTTATATGAAAGATACCAACCCTTTCCACCACAATCCCTCCACAGTTGCTTTTCCTTTACCACATGGTGCCCTGTTTGTTGCTATTGGTGCTTCTCCCTTTACACTAACATCATTAATGCCCATGGCCTTACCGTGATTGAGCACTGCCTTTCCCGACAGATTCCAAACCTACAACCTCCTTCCCAATTGTCATGACCAACTGTATCCTCACCCACAATTACTTATCCTTTGCAAGCATTACACAGAATTAAACTTGGAGTAAGACTATGGGCATCACAATAGCACCATGCTATGCTAAACTATTCATGGGTAAACTAGAGGGATCCTATCTGAAAAACTAGAACTGCAAACCCCTCCCTGGTTCAGATTCACTGATGATGTCTTCAGGAACTGGTTCCTCCAGAAACTCAACAGCTTCTTCCCCATTTGCTCCACCTGGTCCTTCTCAACTGTCCAAATCAAACCTACCAATCACCAGCAATACCTCCACCACTTTGACAGCAGCCACTCATTCCACACCAAGAAGTCTCTTCCATACATCCCCACCCCAAGTCACATCTGTAGTGACAAATGGTCCCTTTTGAAATACACCGAGGACTTCACTGAGGCTTTCATACATCTTAATAACCCTCCCGACCTTGTACAAAAACAGATCTCCCAAGCTTCATCTCTCCAGTCACACACCACTTTCCAAATTCCCGTCGTCCAGCCACAGAGGAGCTTTCCCTTGTGACTCAGCACCACCCGGAACTGGAGCAACTGAATCACAGTCTCCACCAGGGTTTCAACTACCTCTCATGCCTTGAAATGAGAAATGTCCTACCGACTATCCTTCCCATCCCTCCCACAGTTGCATTCCACTGCCCAGCAATCCTACACAATAGCCTCATCTGTCCCTTCACAACCCCTGCTCCCAACCCCTTACCATGCGGCTCATACCCCTGTAATAGACCTAGATGCAAGACGTCTCCCATACATCCTCCCACCACCACCACACTACTACTCCAGTCTGGTCACAGGCATCACCTATCCCATCAAAGGCAGGGCTACCTGTGAAGCCAGTCATGTGTAAGCTACAACCACTGTGCCACATTCTATGTTGGCATCATAACTAACAAGCTGTCTGTTCGCATGAATGGCCACCAACAAATTGTGACCGAGAAACAGCTGGGCCACCCCACTGCTAAGCACACCGCCCAACCCAGCATTCTTAATTACAATGACTACTTCACAACCTGTGCCATCTGGATCCAACCCACCAACACCAGTTTTTCTGAACTGACAGGTGGAAACTCAGTCTCCCTTACCTCTTCTGGCCTCAACCTTAATTAGTCTATACAACTTATATTTTCAGGCCCCAGCAGAGGGAGATTTGGCATCTAGGCCTGGCATGTTTGTAGACATGCCGGATAGTATGGACATCTATGACAGCCACTAGGTGCAGCTGCTGCAATTGTGGGAATTGCAGTCCGACGTAAGCACCGTCAAAGGCCACATCTGTCAGGCTGGCCTGTCAGAGCTCATGGCTGCTCTGTAAAGCCAAGAGCATGGCTGCTCCATCTACTAGTTAAGATTTCTCTGCATTGCCCCCTTCCCTGTTCCCAATCCAGCACTACACAGTCATCAATTCCACCAAAACACCCACTGTCTTTTCCACCAACAATCCCCCACCCGTTGAACGCACCTTGCTATTCCCCCCCTCCCCTGTCTGCGCCATCCTCCTCCTTACCCCCAACACCAAGCTGCATCTCCCATCATGGGCAGCTGCTCTCAGTCTGGCCTCACCAAACACAAACAGAGACTGCAGTTGTGTGTGTGAGTTGTGTTTGTGTGATTGTGTGTGCATATGTTCTGTCTGCAATGAAGGCCTTGTGGCTGAAAGCTTATTTTCTGACAGTCTTTTGTTGTGCCTATCTGCAACTCAGCATCTTTACTATATGGCGAGTAGCAACTATCCTTTTCATAATACTGTTCTAAGTAATCATATAAAATAATAACCAAATATTGTTCATTTGTTCAAATTCATTGATGTCCTTTTTTGCCACCTCATGATAGCTCTGGTATCTCAGCACAACAAGTCTGAAGGTCCATAGGGCAGTACGAACATCGATGATGGCCAATGGGAGGCACTGCTGTAATTGTGGGCACTGTAGTCGCTAATGTATGTGCCACTGTGGTCCCCACCTGTCCAGCCAGCCTACTAGGGTCGCGGCCGTACTATAAAGCCAACAGTGCAGTTGCCCCTTCCATTAATTGTGATTTCCCTACTGTAAAGATCTCACTACACCTCATTATCTTGATTCCGAATTTGCTATGTTTAAAATTCAATCAAGGTTTGCCTTTTGGGCTTGTTATTCTATGGTGCCCCATCTATTATCTATCTTCTTCTTCTTCTCTCTCTCTCTCTCTCTCTCTCTCTCTCTCTCTCTCTCTCTCTCTCTCTATATATATATATATATATATATATATATATATATATACTTTTCTTGTTCTCTGGTGAACTTCCATCAGTGCTCTCAGCCAAATGGCCAGCCACCATTGGTTCTGAAGTTATTCCTGGACTTTCCCAATTCTGGTCACTATAATGGCAATAACATAAAAGGTCAGCAGTATACTACAGACGCCAAGCTCACGGCATCTCAAACTGCAAAAGCTGCACTTGTAGCAGCAAGTTGCTACTGCAGTTCCAATGACAATTTCAACTTTTGTTGAATCACTTACAGGTTCAGGGTTCCCAATCCATCCAGGCTATCGCCGTTTCTGAGGTGGTGTGCTGCCCAACCAGAATTCCCATTGTTTAACTAGGCAAGACAGAATTGGGACACTTATTTGTAGCAGCTGTAACAGCATTCACCACTTTTCAGGTTTAGGTGACACTCCAATGACTGCTGTTCTTTTTATGGGGTTCCCCAGACGTGTTTTTCTTGCCACAGAAATTGGTTCCACTCTCTAACCTGGTTGTGCTCACATTCATGGAGATGTGTTCATTGCTGTGCAATTCACAGAAATTCCATGTGGTTGCAATGCACCTCGAGTCATCAGAACCACAAACAGCCTGATCAGCCATGTTGCTCATAGGTGATTTTGCAAAGGTTGAGTCAACATTGCGATTTCACTTGTGCAAAACCTGCTTGCAAAACTTTGTACTCAGATTCACTGATTCGAGATGATGATGTCCAGTTGCCTCCTGATACTGAAGTTTGCACTGTACTCATCAAACTCGTCAACCCTTCCTAAGGTACTATTTTGAAAATCATGCGCTCTTTTGAGATCACAGTGTCTGGAAACTAACGCCTCATAGCTTGACCTCAGGTAATGGCAGTCCAGCCCCTTCCTCAGAGATGGAATTCTTGCAAGTCTTTTTTTCCACCAGTGGTGCAATAATTCATGGATTACAGATGTCTCCAAAGTCTCTGAACAATCTGTTGTGCCCTGATTTCATGGCACACACCCTCATGCAGACTGTTCAGATTGCTGGGCGCACAGCACCTGTGGTGGGAAAGGTGGGCATATATGCACTGTTTGTTGTCAATTGTCAACACAGCTTGATGCCGCCCGCCCCCCCCCCCCCCCCCCCCCGCACACACACACATTACTGTATACATCTCACAACATGTCATTGTCTTGGTTCTGAATTCACTACCTCTTAGTATTCGGACTTGGTTTGCCCTCTGGACTTGCTATTCTGCCATGCTGTCTCCCAAGTCTGTCATTCTCTCAATGCTCTCACCCAGTTGGCCAGCCACAACAGTTCCTGAAGTTGTTCCCGGACTTGTTCAGTTCCGATCCCTATAACAGCTATGTGCAGAGGTTTGTGGACACAAACACGTGATTACGTAAACCCTTGAAGTAATCCACAACTTGTTCTTAATAGTCAAATACACAATGAGTCTTTATTGCTGTCAATTTAACCACAATTTCACTGCTGAGATCATCAATGGACAGGTATACAGGAGGGTCTCATGCAGTATCATCAACTTATTCGTGCATACTCAAATCAAAACATTGACACTTATGCTGAAGTAAATTTTGGAGTGTGGACAATAATGTTATAAACATCAGTGCATCCAAAATGTTTTAATTTATTTCCATACCTCATCACTACCACCATCACCTAACAACTGATGAATCTCTTCATTTAAAAGATGAATCTGTTGATCCAATATTTGCTCATCCAAGTCTTCATCATCACCATCATAATCCTCATCACCACCACCACGAACACCACCATCAACACCGTCACCATCACCATCACCATCACGATTACTATCAGTGTCGATACTTTCCTGTTTTATTACGAGTTAGCATGCACAAAATAAAAAAGCCATGCTTATTAAAGCTATAGTACAGAATTCTCCTTGTCATGCAAACAGGTTAATTAATGATAAATCTTATGGACTTTTTTTACTTTCCAGTCAATGTTGGCTAACACAAAAATAAATTTTATATAAATCTTATACTCAGTGCAACAGATAAACAAGAAAACTAGAGCAATGACAGAATTTTGAATTAATTGTCAAAAAATTAAATATTTAGTACTTTATTTTTAGTAAGTTGAATTCAATGAAAAGGCACATTTTGAAAAGCAGTGTGAACTGAAGGAAGACTAATAAAGGGTTGACATCCCATAATGAATTTGACGTCAGGTTCCAGCTCAAGATACAGATGCAATGTACAGCCTTTGTTTGCTTAATTTGAGGTAACATTCCCTTCACAAAAATAACCAAAACTATTTATAAACTACTACAGACAAAAAGTGAAGCTGGTTAAATTTACATTACAGTAATACAAGACAGGAAAGAGGAAAGAAAAGTACAGAAAATAAATATATTTACGAAGGGGATTCAATAAGTAATGCGATACACTTTTTTCTGAAAGCAAGTTGGTTTTCTTCAGGATTCCAGTACACTATTTTGTTCTCCACTCTTTTTTGCTACAAAATCCTATTTTTCAACATCATCTCTGTTCAGTGCAACATCCTTACACCACCATCCTTCAATGCACCAAATGCAAACAAATGGAAGACAGACAGTGCGAGACTAGATTGTAAAATGGTCTTCTGTTATGAGGCAAAGAACCCATGGGGTACACACCTTTGGGTAGCCCAACTGGAGGGCAGGTGTGTCAGCATTACCAACAGAGACGTCCAGTTGTGGAGCAAGGTGTCTGTACATTCCAACATTGTAAGAGTGACAGCTGCATCCGACCGAACCGCACATAGGGAATCGTACAGGTTTGTGCCACCTTGTTGTAATGGTTACAGACACTTTACCCAACAACTCACCATGCTTTTGTTCACTGTCAGATCTCCATAGATATTCCGCAAGTACCTATGAATATTTTTAATGCTATGGCTTTCTGCCCAAAGAAAATCAGCCACGTCTCTCTACTAGGAACACACATCCACTACAGATGCAATTTTGAAGGCTACGTATAGCGCCGTCATCTATCTGAACTTCATGAAACTAAATGGGCTGAGGTGGGAATACCCACAATGTACCACAGCAAATTTCCCATGTTTTTCAAACCGAAATTGGCAGAGAGAAAATGCATTACGTTACTTATCGAATATTCCTCGTACATTCACAGTGTCATGTACAACCCTACAAGCTGTTTGTCTAACAGAGCAATTAATCTATAAGTTTATTAAAACTACAAGGTAAAGATATGAGCATGGTATGACCAATGAACACATTAGTATATAAGAGCTATTTTCAATGTGAAACAGACTAGACTTCAGATTGGGGGAGGGGGGTGGGGGTGCAGAATAAAGAATCAGTAAACATAAAAATGACATTAAAAACATCTGTAATAAACAGAGAGAGAGAGAGAGAGAGAGAGAGAGAGAGAGAGAGAGAGACTAATGAGGGTGTTTAGGATCCCAGTAACATTTATATTAACTTATTTAAAATCACAGAAGATAACCCCCTGCATTCAGGTGCATGTATATGTGAATCCTGTGCTTATGATTTAATAATTATGTTTTCTTTATCCTTCAGCTCCATGAAACTAAATATTTGGCTCAAACTCTTCTCCAAGCACTGTACCTCTAAAAGGTCAAAGTTATCAATAGGAGCATTTCTGTGGTTGCATACTTCAATTTTTGTCGCTTATTAGTCTTTACCTATCATTGCTCTCCTTGTATCTTCAAAGAATTATTTCTTTGATCTATTTTTGCATCTTCAATTCAGTACTTCTAGAAAATTTTGTTGCAAACATTGTATCTCTATACAAGCCCTACATTTCTACATCTCTGAGGAGTTTCCTTTCTCCAGTTACTTGTTTAAGAACTACTTGATTCACTATTACATGGGTCAAACTCGTTGAGTTATATTTTAAATCCCCAATTTTGTCGCTTTTACCTGTTAATTTTTCTGCTAAATTCTTCTACCCACTTTTAAAAAGTAACATAAGTAACATCCTGCAGCAAACAGATTTATTAAGTTTTCATTGAGTTTCAAAGATGCCCTTATCAAAAAGCTTGTGTTGTCTTATTAGCACAAAGCACGTTTATCGCTTACTATCCTCCTCCCAATTTCTAAAGAACGTCAGGCATATTACAGCATTTTCCTTACTTAGACACTTTTACTATGTGATATACCTTTTCAGTTGTATTAGGGTCATTCAAAAGTGAATGAGCTGGAGGCTGTAATATTAAAACTGCTAAAGGGATCACAATGCCATTGCCCAAAGAAGAAGGTGTGGTCCTTGCAAGTGTGCTGAAGCTGCAAACTTGCTGCTAGAGACACACGGGCACAATCCCACATGACTGAACGAACTCTTTCACAAGTCAATCGTCCACTGCATTCAGTTGTGCTGACAACAGAGAACTGAAGGCTTCCAAAGAAGGGAAAGGGGTGTAACATGTATTATTGCCGTACCTACAGGAATTAAGGTATTTAGATGATTAGCTACATTATATGGAACTAAATTCAAGTTCAATCCACCATTATTATGAGCTCTAGGATTTATTTTCCTATTTACAATTGGTGGATTAACAGGATTAGTATTAGCAAATTCATCACTTGATATTGTATTACATGATACATATTATGTAGTAGCCCACTTTCATTATGTATTATCTATAGGAGCAGTATTTGCAGTTATAGGAGGTGTTATTCAATGATATCCACTATTTACAGGATTAACTATAAATAATACATGATTAAAAATCCAATTTACAATTATATTCATTGGAGTAAACTTAACATTCTTTCCCCAACACTTCTTAGGATTAGCAGGAATACCTCGACGATACTCAGACTACCCAGACGCATATACATCATGAAATGTAGTATCAAGATAGGATCTACAATTTCTATTGTAGGAATTATTATATTCATTGTAATTATATGAGAAAGAATGGTTACAAACTGAGCAATTATATTTAGAGCTAACATAAGAAGATCAACAGAATGACTACAAAATAACCCTCCTGCAGAACATAGTTACTCAGAATTACCATTAATCTCTAGATTCTAATATGGCAGATTAGTGCAGTAGATTTAAGCTCTACAAATAAAGGTTTGACCTTTTATTAGAAAATATTCATAATGGCAACATGATCAAATTTATCTCTTCAAGATGGAGCTTCACCATTAATGGAGCAACTATCATTCTTTCATGATCATACTATGGTCGTATTATTATTAATTACAGTAATTGTAGGTTATGCCTTAAGTTATATATTATTTATTGCATATACTAACCGTAATATACTCCATGGACATTTAATTGAAACAATCTGAACAGCTTTACCAGCAATTACATTAATTTTTATTGCCCTTCCATCATTGTTGTTGTTGTTATTGTCTTCAGTCCTGAGACTGGTTTGATGCAGCTCTCCATGCTACTCTATCATGTGCAAGCTGCTTCATCTCCCAGTACCTACTGCAACCTACATCCTTCTGAATCTGCTTAGTGTACTCATCTCTCGGTCTCCCTCTACGATTTTTACCCTCCACGCTGCCCTCCAATGCTAAATTTGTGATCCCTTGTTGCCTCAAAACATGTCCTACCAACCGATCCCTTCTTCTAGTCAAGTTGTGCCACAAACTTCTCTTCTCCCCAATCCTATTCAATACCTCCTCATTAGTTACGTGATCTATCCACCTTATCTTCAGTATTCTTCTGTAGCACCACATTTCGAAAGCTTCTATTCTCTTCTTGTCCAAACTAGTTATCGTCCATGTTTCACTTCCATACATGGCTACACTCCAAACAAATACTTTCAGAAACGACTTCCTGATACATAAATCTATATTCGATGTTAACAAATTTCTCTTCTTCAGAAACGCTTTCCTTGCCATTGCCAGTCTACATTTTATATCCTCTCTACTTCGACCATCATCAGTTATTTTACTTCCTAAACAGCAAAACTCCTTTACTACTTTAAGTGTCTCATTTCCTAATCTAATTCCCTCAGCATCACCCGATTTAATTTGACTACATTCCATTATCCTCGTTTTGTTTTTGTTAATGTTCATCTTATATCCTCTTTTCAAGACACTGTCCATTCCGTTCAACTGCTCTTCCAAGTCCTTTGCCGTCTCTGACAGAATTACAATGTCATCGGCGAACCTCAAAGTTTTTACTTCGTCTCCATGAATTTTAATACCTACTCCAAATTTTTCTTTTGTTTCCTTTACTGCTTGCTCAATATACAGATTGAATAACATCGGGGAGAAGCTACAGCCCTGTCTCACTCCTTTCCCAACCACTGCTTCCCTTTCATGCCCCTCGACTCTTATTACTGCCATCTGGTTTCTGTACAAATTATAAATAGCCTTTCGCTCCCTGTATTTTACCCCTGCCACCTTTAGAATTTGAAAAAGAGTATTCCAGTCAACATTGTCAAAAGCTTTCTCTAAGTCTACAAATGCTAGAAACGTAGGTTTGCCTTTTCTTAATCTTTCTTCTAAGATAAGTCGTAAGGTCAGTATTGCCTCTCGTGTTCCAACATTTCGACGGAATCCAAACTGATCCTCCCCGAGGTCTGCATCTACCAGTTTTTCCATTCGTCTGTAAAGAATTCGCGTTAGTATTTTGCAGCCGTGGCTTATTAAACTGATAGTTCGGTAATTTTCACATCTGTCAGCACCTGCTTTCTTTGGGATTGGAATTATTATATTCTTCTTGAAGTCTGAGGGTATTTCGCCTGTCTCATACATCTTGCTCACCAGCTGGTAGAGTTTTGTCATGACTGGCTCTCCCAAGGCCGTAAGTAGTTCTAATGGAATGTTGTCTACTCCGGGGGCCTTGTTTCGACTCAGGTCTTTCAGTGCTCTGTCAAACTCTTCACGCAGTATCGTATCTCCCATTTCGTCTTCATCTACATCCTCTTCTATTTCCATAATATTGTCCTCAAGTACATCGCTCTTGTATAAACCTTCTATATACTCCTTCCACCTTTCTGCCTTCCCTTCTTTGCTTAGAACTGGGCTGCCATCTGAGCTCTTGATATTCATACACGTGGTTCTCTTCTCTCCAAAGGTCTCTTTAATTTTCCTGTAGGCAGTATCTATCTTACCCCTAGTGAGATAAGCTTCTACATCCTTACATTTGTCCTCTAGCCATCCCTGTTTAGCCATTTTGCACTTCCTGTCGATCTCATTTTTGAGACGTTTGTATTCCTTTTTGCCTGCTTCATTTACTGCATTTTTATATTTTCTCCTTTCATCAATTAAATTCAATATTTCTCCTGTTACCCAAGGATTTCTAGCAGCCCTCGTCTTTGTACCTACTTTATCCTCTGCTGCCTTCACTACTACATCCCTCAGAGCTACCCATTCTTCTTCTACTGTATTTCTTTCCCCTATTCCTGTCAATTGTTCCCTTATGCTCTTTCTGAAACTCTGTACAACCTCTGGTTCTTTCAGTTTATCCAGGTCCCATCTCCTTAATTTCCCACATTTTTGCAGTTTCTTCAGTTTTACTCTACAGGTCATAACCAATAGATTGTGGTCAGAGTCCACATCTGCCCCTGGAAATGTCTTACAACTTAAAACCTGGTTCCTAAATCTCTGTCTTACCATTATATAATCTATCTGATACCTTTTAGTATCTCCAGGATTCTTCCACGTATACAACCTTCTTTCATGATTCTTAAACCAAGTGTTAGCTATGATTAAGTTGTGCTCTGTGCAAAATTCTACTAGGCGGCTTCCTCTTTCATTTCTTAGCCCCAATCCATATTCACCTACTATGTTTCCTTCTCTCCCTTTTCCTACACTCGAATTCCAGTCACCCATTACTATTAAATTTTCGTCTCCCTTCACTATCTGAATGATTTCTTTTATTTCATCGTACATTTCTTCAATTTCTTCATCATCTGCAGAGCTAGTTGGCATATAAACTTGTACTACTGTAGTAGGTGTGGGCTTCGTATCTATCTTGGCCACAATAATGCGTTCACTATGCTGTTCGTAGTAGCTTACCCGCATTCCTATTTTCCTATTCATTATTAAACCTACTCCTGCATTACCCCTATTTGATTTTGTGTTTATAACCCTGTAGTCACCTGACCAGAAGTCTTGTTCCTCCTGCCACCGAACTTCACTAATTCCCACTATATCTAACTTTAACCTATCCATTTCCCTTTTTAAATTTTCTAACCTACCTGCCCGATTAAGGGATCTGACATTCCACGCTCCGATCCGTAGAACGCCAGTTTTCTTTCTCCTGATAACGACATCCTCCTGAGTAGTCCCCGCCCGGAGATCCGAATGGGGGACTATTTTACCTCCGGAATATTTTACCCAAGAGGATGCCATCATCAATTAATCATACAGTAAAGCTGCATGTCCTCGGGAAAAATTACGGCTGTAGTTTCCCCTTGCTTTCAGCCGTTCGCAGTACCAGCACAGCAAGGCCATTTTGGTTAATGTTGCAAGGCCAGATCAGTCAATCATCCAGACTGTTGCCCCTGCAACTACTGAAAAGGCTGCTGCCCCTCTTCAGGAACCACATGTTTGTCTGGCCTCTCAACAGATACCCCTCCGTTGTGGTTGCACCTACGGTACGGCCATCTGTATCGCTGAGGCACGCAAGCCTCCCCACCAACGGCAAGGTCCATGGTTCATGGGGGAAGCTTCCATCATTACGACTATTATATTTACTTGATGATTCAGTAGATGCAATAATTACAATTAAAACCATTGGACGACAATGATATTGAAGATATGAATATTCAGACTTTATAGACGTAGAATTTGACACTTATATAACACCAGAACAAGACTTAGAAAATGATGGATTTCGACTTCTAGATGTAGATAACCGAACAATCCTACCAATAAATACAGAAGTACGAGTATTAACAAGAGCATCAGATGTTCTACACTCATGAGCAGTTCCTGCATTAGGGGTTAAAATTGATGCAACGCCAGGTCGGTTAAATCAAGGAACATTCACAATAAATCGACCTGGATTATTCACTGTTAAGTGGTGAGGAGAGAACAGATAGATAGAAAGAGTACACTGGGGGCCTCTATGAGGGGGAGAACTTGTCTGATAGCACGACTGCAGGAGAAATGGAAGTCAATATGGAAGATGTTGGACCTCCAGTATAAGAGGCAGATTTCAATAGAGCTTCAGAAAATTTGTGATCAAATAAGGCAGAAGGGATGGATAACATTTGAAATTTATAAAATCATTTTGGGAAGAGGCAACTGTGACCTCCCCATCTCTCTTTGCTCCGTTTCTTTCGCTGATCTTTCCTCTTCTTTCTTCCTTCTTTCTACCACTGTTATATCTCGGGGTTTTCAATGCAGAAATATAGTGAGAAGGGGGCACGTGTGTGGTGGTTCATGATATCGTAGTGCTGTGTGGGAGCATCACTCGTGCCTCTGGTTTGAGAATACTGATGACTGAAGCACGGACGTTTCTCAAAAGAAAACCAGGTATGTGCTCTCTTTCCTTTTAAAACTATGAATAGCATAGATAGAACTTTCTATCATTCCACTAAACTGAATTTGCGTGACACCATTGATGAAGTTTCAACCTCGAAAGAAGTTTATTAATACCAATTTAGCTGAAATAAATAAATAAAAATAAAAAACCCTAATTCAATCCAGAAGTCACTCACAGTTAGAGTAATTAGTTTCTGGTGTGTGTGTGTGTGTGTGTGTGTGTGTGTGTGTGTGTGTGTGTGTGTGTTGGTCATTGATACTTAAAAGAACATTTCAGTAATTCTTTCACTGTCCGTTTATGAGTTGCTAAGCAATGTATCAACAAGCTGACTATGCAATGATTAATATTTGTCATATCCCGACATTAAATCGCTTCTCACTTGCTTTAAGCATTAAGATGATTACTATGCCACTCATATAAGTCTTTCATAGTTATTATCAAGCTAATGTCCGTAAATTGCGGTTAATGTTACTGAATCTCACAAGCGACAATAACGCCCGATATCTAGCCGCGTATCTTAAATTCCGTGCCGGTATTTGAGAATACGCGCGCGATTTGTTTGCACCAGAGTCAGGCTATGGTTCCCTTGTGTAATTTTTAAATCAACTCCAGGTTGTACATTAACAATTCTATGCCCATTCATGAAAGTTACAGAAGATCCGCACTCGAGCAACACTAAAGATTTTGTTCTTACAAAGAGAAAACATGTCATGTATAATACAACAAGCTGATGTGCTATGTCTAAACATATTTACAGCTACCTCATTAAAACTCATTACCTATTAAATGTTGCACATAATTAAATTCTTTACTCTGTAAATAATCAATAAAATTTAGAAATGAATTTACATGTATAGAAAATCTCATGTTGATATGAAGTCATGGGTCACCACTGGTTTCAACTCCCCTACACTCAGGTGACGCAAAGTAGATCCGACTATATTGGAAATAATCATGTAATGCTACACAACCAAGTTGTTATATAAGTTGGTATCTATAATCTATGAGTCTGGAGACAGTAAGACCAAAAAGAAAGTGCTCAGATTTAAATGTGATGTAAGAAAGGGATGTAGTCTTTTGCCCCTATTGCTCAATATATACAATGAACAAGCAGTGATGGAAATAAAAGGAAGGTTCAGATGTGGGTTTGAAATTCAGGATGAATGGATATCAATGTTAGATTCACTCATCTCACTACAGAATACAAACTGAGAATAAACCAAAGAAAGGTAATAGTAATGAGGAGCAGCAGAAATGAGATTAGTGATCAACTTACATCACAATTGGGAACCACAAAGCACATTAAGTTAATGAATTCTGCTGTTTTGGAAGCAAAACAATAATACAGATGATGTTAAGAGGACACAAAAAGCGGATTTGCACAGTTGAATTGGACACTTCTGATCAAGCAACGTCTACTACAATCAAACATCAGACTTCATCTGAAGAAGAAATTTCTTGAAATGTATGACTGGAGCACAGTATTTTATAGTACTGATTAATGAGTTGTAGGACAATTGGAAATAAAAGCAATCAAAGCATTTAAAACGTGGTGCTGTATAAGGATATTGAAAATTATTTGGGTTGATATGATAAGGAATAAAGAGGTCAGCTAACCTTCCATTCAGAAGGAGGCTGTTATATTGACTTGTAAACAATAGATTTCAGCTATCAGGCGTCCTTTTTAAATTTTATTGGCAGATCTAGATTTCTAGATCTGTTGATCGGGCTTCACCCACAGTTCAGTGAATTCAATGAAGCATTGATCAAAAACGATAGTGCATTGAGAATGGCTAGTTTCTAGCTGACATCCAGATCTACCAGTAAAATTTAAAAAGGATTACTGATAGCTGAAATCTATTATTTACAAGTGAATAAAGAGGTTCTTTGCAGAATCAGAGAAGAGAGGAACATGTGGGAAACATTGACAAAAAAGGAGGGACTGGATGATACAACGTGTATGAGAACATCGGGGAATAACTTCCACGGTTGGTTGGTTTAAAAGGGGCGAAAGGAACCAAACTGCCAGGTCATCGGTCCCTTGTTCCAGTAGAACAATTACCCAAGGGGAAGAAGAAAATGAAGGTGTATGGCACAATAAGAGGCATAAGGAAGTACCAGAAGAACAACAGAAGGACAGCGAATACTACAATGGACAAAACAGGACAAGAAAACCACAGACACACGCAAAAAACAAGAAGAAGAAGAAACTAAAAATAAGAAAGCAGATTACCATGGCTGTCTGACCATGAGAATAAAAAAGGAGACACCAGCCACTCTGCAACACATTAAAACCTCCATCCTAAAAGCCCTAGGCTGGAGGACACACAGGGAGAAAGTACATGTATTAAAACTTAGCGCAAATGATAAAACTCACCCTCACAAATAAAACTTAAAACTAAAGCTGCTGTTGAGGCATTGTCGCCAACACTGAAGGTAGGGAGCTGGGAAAGTTAAAAGTCCGCCAAAGAGTAGCTAAAAATGGACAGTCCAGCAACAGTTGGAAGACTGTAATTTGGGAGCCACAGCGACACTCTGGTGGGTCCTCGCGACGGACGAGGTGCCTATGTGTGAGCCACGCATGGCCAATGTGGAGATGACAAAGGAAAACTGATTCCCTGGGAGAAGCCTGCAGGAAGACTTCCACACATTTGCAGTCTCCTTAATGACACAAAGTTTGTTGTGCATACTGTTATGCCTTTTTGTCTCCCAAACCAAAAAACCTTGTGGCGTAAGACAGAACACAGGTCAGTTTCAGAGATGCCCATCTCCATGAGCGGTTTCTGCATAGCCTGTTTGATCAGCCTGTCAGCAAGTTCGTTGCCTGGGGTCCACACAAACACCACTGAATGAGTGGACCATTCCAAGGCAGAGATGTACTCCTGGATGTTTGTTACTAAAGGGTGGTGAGGGCAGCATTGGTCAATAGCTTGTAAGCTGCTCAGGGAGTCAGAACAGAGAAGAAACGACTCACCAGAACAGGAATTGATGTACTGAAGTGCACTAGATATGGCCACAAGCTCTGCAAGGAATGCTGTTCAGTATGGCCTTTGAGGACATAGCCAAAGTCAACATTACCATCACACATCAAGCCATCGGTGTAAACAACTACAAAGCTCCAGAACGCATCAAGAATCAAGAGGAAGTGACAGCAGAGAGCGGTGGGGTTAACGGATTCCTTAGGGCCATGCAAAAGGTCCAGATGAAGCTTCGGCCAAGTGGTACACAATAGAGATGTATGTGAATGGACCTTGAGGAGAGGTGGTAAAGGGAAGGACTCCAGTTCAGAGAGAAGGGATCGCACACGAACTGCGATCGTGAGCCCTAACCTGCGCTGCTGATGCTGGAGATGAACTGCCAGGGGTGGGAAAAGGAGACGGCAATTTGGATGCTCAGGAGAACTACCAATGTGTGCAACGTAACTGGTAATCAGTTGAGCACGCTGGATCCGCAATGGAGGGACTCTAGCCTCCACCAGGACACTTTTCACCACACTCATTCCAAAAGCTCCCATTACTAGGCGAATGCCACAGTGGTGCACAGGCTCGAGTAAATGCAATGTTGAGAGCACCATCGAACTGTAAACAAGACTCCCATAGTAGAGGCGGGATTGAACAAGGGCTCTGTAGAGCTGCAGCAGCGTAGAGCCATCTGCACCCCAGTTGGTGTTACACTGGTAGCAGAGGGCATTGAGGTGCTGCCAGCAATTCCACTTAAGCTGACAAGATGAGGTAGCTAAGTCAATCAGGCATCGAAAACCAGTCCTAAGAATTGATACGTCTCCACTACAGTGAGTGGATCGTCATTAAGGAAAAGTTCAGGTTCCGGATGAACTGAACAACACCGAGTGCATGACGCATGACTTCGCAGCTGAAAACTGGAAGCCGTGGGCTAGACCCCATGACTATGCCTTGTGAATGGCTCCCTGTAGGTGCTGCTCAGCGACACCAGTACTGGTGGAGCAGTACGAAATGCAGAAGTTGTCTGCATACAGACAGTGAGATGGTTGGCCATATAGCTGCTGCTAGATCATTAATGGCCAATAAAAAAAGAGAGATACACTCAATGTGGAGCTCTGTGGGACCCCATTCTCCAGGATAAGGGGCGAACTATGGGAGGCACCAACTTGGACTTGAAAAGTACGAAGCGGCAGGAAATTTTGGATAAAAATCAGGAGCAGGCGTCAGAGACCCCACTTGTATAATGTAGCAAGGATCTGATGTTCCCAGGTCGTGTCATATGCTTTCTGTAAATCAAAAAAGATGGCAACCAGGTGTTGGCATCTGGAAAGGCTGTTCGGATAGCAGACTCGAGGGACACACGATTATCACTGGTAGAGTGACCTTGGCAGATGCTGCCCTGACATGGAGCCAGTACGGCATGCAACTCTAGGACACATATCCAACCACCGACACATCATATGTTCCAGCAGCTTACAGAAAACTTTGGTGAGGCTCATGGGCCAATAGCTATCCACATCAAGCGCATTTTTACCGGGTTTTAGTACCAGAATGATGATGCTCTACCACCACTGCAATGGCATCTTTGCGATGGAAAGACGCCATCGCACCAGATCCAGTTGAAGATAATGATGAGATGTTGCTTGGAGTCAGATGAGATATGTTTAATCATCTGACTGTGGATCCGATCTGACCCAGGAGCTGTGTCAGGGCAATGTGCAAGGGCACCCAGGAGCTCCCACTCAGTAAATGGGGAGTTATAGGGTTCACTGTAGCGTGTAGTGAACAAGAGGTCTTTTCTTTCCACCTGCCATTTGAGGCTGCAAAAGGCTGGTCTGGTGGGTAGTTCTCCGACGCAGAGGCTAGAGCATAGTGTTCAGCAAGGTGCTTGTCAATTTCATTTGCATCAGTAGAGAGCACGCCATTGATGTTAACACCAGGGACACCTGTTAGGGCCTGATACCCATAAAGACATCCGATCTTCATCCATATTCGGGAAGGTGACGTATGGAATTAAATGGTAGACACCTACCTCTCCCAACACTCCTGTTCCTGTCATTTTATAAGAAGGTGAACGCGGGCATGGAGCTGCTTAAAGACTATTAGGTGCTCTAGGGAAGGGCGCTGCTTATGTCGCTGTAGAGCTCGCCAACACTCCTTAACTGCCTCAGCGACTTACGGCGGCCACCAAGGAACTGTTTCGCTGGGGACACCCTATAGAATGAGGGATCGTATTTTCCGCCTGCAAATTGATAACTCAATAGCTGAGTAACTACCCTGAGCCACACTGAAATGTGTGGCAGCCTCAGTATTTAAGAGGCAGAGGTCGAGTTGGGGCAGTAAATTTTCAACATCTATAACATGGCCAGTATGCATGGTGCTACCCCACAAGGGGTAATGGGTGTCAAAATCGCCCAAAAGTAGGAAAGTTTTAGGGTTTCAGGAGTACTGCACCATCTGAAGGGAGATATGCGTTGCACAGTTATTTCCTGCATCGTCCATATCCTGACAGCCACAGCTACACAAGGTGTTTGAAAGGGCACAGGTTCACTACATAACGAGTTTAGGACATAAACGCGAACTCAACCTGACACGCTATTATAGTCGCTATGGCTCTTGTAATATCCCCTGTAACTGCTAAGGGCAGGGGCCCGCATTGCCGGGAACCAGGTTTCCTGGAGGGCAATGCAGAAAGCAGGTGTAAAGCTTAACAGCTGTCGTAGCTCAGTTGAAAAAACCGCCACAATTCCACTGGAGGATGATGTGGTCGTCAGACTAGGAAGGTAAAAAGCACCCAATGAGGCAGTCTATGCCTCAGGGTCATCTGCTGCCAGCGACTTATTTCCTGAACAGGCTATAACCATTGTGTCTGAGGGTCTGGCGAAATCTAGGTACTCAGTGGACGCCAGAATCTTCACCTCATCTTCAGATTCAGAGTTTGTAGGTAGCAGTGGTGTGGGTGCCACTGCAATTCCCTTGGTCTTGGTGGTCTTCTTCTGGCTCTCTCTCGCTGATGCATGGGTTTCTCAGGATGATCGTGAAGCCCTAAGACCAGCTGCTTTTGGGCACTTCAGCCACTGGCAGGTGTCATCTTTCCCACTAGCAGAAACCTGGGAACGGAATGACCCAAGGGACCCCTTCCTAGTGAGAGGAGCCAAAGAAGACTTACGCTTCTCCAGCTGAGAAGTGGGGACTGGTATCCCCGATGCTTGGGGGACAGTGCTCCTGAGGTAGGTGGTGCGGGAACAACAGGGAGGGAAGTGACCCCTCACCATCAAGGGGGGAGGTGTAGTCTTCCAGCTCCGAGAGCCGACTGGAACTCGCAGAACTGATGGGGCTACAACTGTTCTCATATCGGTGCCATCAGAGGTGGTCGGTCATAGCCACAGGATCTATGCACTCAAATTTCCTCTTAGCCTTAGTGTAGGTTGGTCAGTCCAGGGTCTTGTATTCCACAATTTTCCTTTCTCACTATAAAACCTGCAGTCTGGTGAGCAAGGGAAATGATGCTCTCCGCAGTGGACACAGATGGGAGACAGGGCACATGGCGTTTTGGGGGTGGATGGACATCCACAATCTCTATGTGATGCTGAAAGTACAGCGAAAAGTCGTATGGCCGAACTTCGAGCACTTGAAGCACCGCACTGGGGCTGGGATATATGACGTGACATCACAGTTGTAGGCCATCACTTTGACCTTCTCGGGAAGGCCGAGATGAAGGCACCGGTGGCAGCCTCATTACCCCTCGGACTCCGATGGACATGCTGGATGTAATGTACTCCTCGCCACTTTAAGTTGATGCACAGCTAGTCGTCAGACTGCAAAAGAAGGTCCCTGTGGAATATAATACCCTGGACCATATTTAATCTCTTATGAGGCGTGATGATAATGGAAACATCCCTCAGCCTGTCACAAGCAAGTAATGCCCGTGACTTGGAAGAGGATTCCGTTTTTATCCCCTGACCACATTTTGGACAAGCCCTCCACCTCTCCAAACTTGTCCTCTAAATGCTCTACAAAAAACTGAGGCTTCATCGAGACAAATAAGTCCCCTTCAGCTCTTGTACAAATGAGGTACCGGTACGAATAAGGTTTGCTGCCATCCTTAGCCTGGCATTCCTCCCATGGTGTGGCCAGGGAGGGGAACGATTTAGGATCATACTTATTTGCATTTTGCTGAGACTTGCAATGCTTAGACTGCTGGCATTTGATCACCAGCAAGCGATGACATGGTATGCTTCATCGCGATTCACCTAGCCACAACAAAGGCCACCTGGCAGGATGGCCATTGCCAGGAGTCCCGATGCCCCAGGGTGACTGATATCTACTCCTTGGCATATATGGGGAGTTAATGGCACAGGCACAGCAGAGTGATCCCTGTGTAGTCAGGGGGCTACAACCAACAGGGTACATGGTGGCCCCACCACAACAGACTGGCTACCGTGTTGGATGAGGTGCAAAGAATTCCATGGGCATTGTCAGCGCAGAAAACGACACTGCGTAGTTGGTGGAGGAAAACACATGCTGAAAGGTGTCCTCGCCCAAGAGATGGAGGATGAGTGGCACTGCAATGCCACAACAAGAAAGTGGGCTAAATATCTCAATGCACAACGGACAAGATGCACCATGTAAGGCAACATTCCCCAATTGGCTCGCTCTTCAGAAAAATTTTGAAAAATGGAGGTTAAAGCATACATAGGACCATCACATAAAGGCTGAAAGGTGGTTATCCCTCGAATTCTCAGAATGTCCTATC
Organism: Schistocerca gregaria; assembly: GCF_023897955.1. Classification (NCBI taxonomy): domain Eukaryota; kingdom Metazoa; phylum Arthropoda; class Insecta; order Orthoptera; family Acrididae; genus Schistocerca; species Schistocerca gregaria. The sequence goes on along the minus strand of NC_064924.1, from coordinate 599,835,916 downwards.
AACCTATCCCTTCTTCTAGTCAGGATGTGCCACAAATTTCTTTACTCCCCAATTCTACTCAGTACCACCTCATTAGTTATGTGAGCTACCCATCTAAACTCCAGCAGCCAACTGTAGCACCACATTCTGTTCTCTTCTTGTTTAAACTGTTTACCAACTATGTTTCGCCTCTGTGAGACTGGACTCTTTAATTGAAGATGTAGGGTGTCAGACTACTCTGAGATGCAGAACTTGTTAAAAGATAGGAATTCATGGCACGCCACATCAAAACAGCCAGACTGAGGATGACGGGGGGAAAAAAGAAGTTCCTTTCAGTTCCTGGATAGTCTTATATTTCATGTAGTTATTTTGCAATCAAGAGTTCTTATTTTGAAATAATTTTGAGCAATCTCTTTCATTTATAATTTCTATGAAGTAACTGAAAAAACTAATAATGTCTATCAATAATAAATATGTAATGAGCAGTATATTCTTCACAACACTAAAATCTCAAATTTTCCTAACTAGAAGATGGTTTTGAAGAAACTACATTCACTGCAAAAATGAACACAAAAATTTAAGTTAGAATTCTTGTGGGTGAATATTGAAGTACTAGTAAACAATAAGATGTTTAAAGAAACTGATTGCAGTTTTGTCAGCTGATGCCGAATAATCCGTACTAAGAATCCTGCAGTGAAATTACTTGGATTTTTAAAACTTAATTATGTCATATATTATAATATAGAAGAAGTATAAATTCATTGCCAAAAAGTTATATAGGTGAATGCAAGTGCGACCACATGTGCCAGGGCAGCTTAAGTTTGCAATACTTGTTTTGTACTATGTTAAGATGGTGGATACTGGACTAGAATTCATATGGACTCTGAGTTGGAGACTGTGAAAACTCATCTACACACCTGGAAAGAATAAAGGAAAAGCTAAGAGAAACTTGAGTCAGGTTATTTCTTTCAGTAACAGATGCTGGACTTGTCTATTCAGAATGCAAGTCGATAATTTATATTACTGTTGTTCTAGCTATATTAGTTTCATTGCTGGCACGTGGTAACGTTTTGGGTTTTCAAGTAAAGAAAATCAGCCACAAAATTAATTCTGTAACACTATTTAAAATTCAGTAATGTAATAATGAAACAATGGAACAATGGATTATGTCAGCTATAGCTCCGGATCAGGCTGGACCACAGTACAATAACAGAAATGCATGACGTACAGTTGTGTGGAAGAGAACTGGAAGTCAGGGGAAAGTGTCCATGTGGAAGCCTTTCAGATGGTGCCTTAGAGCTAGCATTCAGCCAAGGCTACAGATTGGGAGCTATAGCAAATGCAAAAGCTGTAAACATACAGTGTGGGGGTGACCACTGATCTGACAGCTTATTGACGGCACTGAGGGCAAGTCTAATACTCAACATGGATCCCTGAAACACACCATTCTCTTGCACTCGTTGCACCTGTGGGGAGCTGAGTGATGTACCAACCAATGGGTTAAAAACTGACAAACAAAACTGGTATGAAGGACAGCCATGTAATCAGTGAATCTTATCACTGATATCCTTTCAACCTGATTTTTAATCCCACTTATAAACCTTTCTTTTATTTTCATCATTGCTTCTTTGATGATCAGATTGAACAGAACAGGTGAAAGATTGCATACCTGTAATGCACACTCTTTACTCTGTGCATTTCATTCTCAGTTTTCCAGTCTCATTGTTCCCTCTTGCTTCTTGTACATACTGTGCATTGTATATTGCCTGAATATCCCTGTAGCTCACTCCACTATCTAATAGTGTCTAAGTTTTCTTTTCCATTCTTTTGTGTATTACTTTTGTCAGCAGCTTAGATGTTAAGCTGACTGCTTGATAATTTTCACACCTATCTACTTCAGTATTTTTCCTTAATTGGTTTAATTATATAATGAGCCTTAAAGTGAAGCTGCTTAAAAATGAAGGATGTTGCTTTTAACACCTTCGACAATTATGAATAGCCACTGCAATGTCTTTGGTCCATCATGGAACTGGCCAACAGCAGAAGGGTGCTATAAAATCAAGTTGTGTGGTTGATCACATTGGAGACACTTTCCACATCATCATTGGTGCGAAATCTGAGAGAGAGGACGATGGTGAAAGCTGAGGTATACAGTTGGCAGTTGGCCTTTTGAACAGTCAACTATGGTAACTGTTCTGTCCGACTGACAAGAAAGTGACAAGACCACCACAGAAAGTGGTCTCTGTTGCAAAGATCATTGTGTACCACTCACAGTAGCATAGCAATGAGATTGGAGGAAGATTAAGGTCACTAGCGGAAAAGGTGCCATGGGCTATACTGAAGTGGGCAGGAGCACAGTCACTGAGGACACTTAGATCAATCAGGATGCCTATAACATATGAACTGGAACTTCCCCACACTGGTGATGCACACTGAGGTCTCCAAGTGTGAGAGCAGGGGGAGTGGGGTGGGCATAGTTGGATTACGGTGATCACATCAAAGTAAGTATATGCCCTGCCACGAGGTAAATAAACATTGCAAATGATTATCACTGGGGCAATTGCAGCATCACTGCTATTGCTTCCAACATGGTACAAAAGGGAATCCAGCCTCACTGACGACTTCTGTGCGAACCAAAGTAAAGACCCCTCCTGGTCCTCTCTTGGGGACACAATGACTCCAAGAGATAACACAGTAATAATACAGTGACCTTCCATTATCTTATTGAAGAGGTTCCAGTTAGTTGTGAATGTGTCATGGGGCAGGCCATGCTCTGTATCATTATCACCACTGTAGACATAACAATACCACTAAACAATGGTTCAGAGTTTGATGGCGTGTTTGTGTGTGTGTGTGTGTGGGGGGGGGGGGGGGGGGGGAGGGGGGAGGGGGGGGGTAGTGAGGGGGACTGGCATCTCTGGAGTAGCCTTCGAGAGGTTACTCTTTCTTCTCTTTCACAACTTTTGGCTCTTAAGAGAGTTGTGAGCACTTATTCCCCTGGGTATAGGAATAGAAGAAAGGTGGCTAGCCCTGGGAGCCACAGTCCGTGGCTGTTGTCAGACCTCCAACCTACTGATGTCCCTGAAAAAGATTCCCAAGTGAAAGCCCTGTCACCAGTAGACACTGGAGGGGGAGGGGGAGGGGGAGGCAGAGGCGGAGGGTGGTGGGACGCTGCTTCTCTAGCCAGGTGTTAGGAGTGGTTCCCGAACACAGTGCTGCTAGAACCATAGAAGGGGATGTCCTATCACCCCCATAGTCAAGTTTATTGGCGTGACTACCAGATGTCGATATTGAGGGAATAAATACACAAGGTACTGTCAATGACCTGGCCTCAGTAGTCACATGGGTCTGTATCACTGAAACTGGTTACTAACCTTTTTTTTTCCTTCTTTCTTTCAATTCAAAATATGAGAGGCAATTAATGATCTTCGACTGAAGTTACTTTTGCTGCTTAAGGTTCCTCTACATTAAGAATAACATGCTGCCTTCTATTTGTTGCAAACTTTTCAGTCCAATCACAAATCATGTTCTGTATGCTCATAGTTTAGTCATTGAGAAACAGTGCAGAACAGCATTAAAAGCTTTCGAGAAGTAATAAACCAGGGTGCCAGTATCTACTGCCTTGCGTGTCTCTTAGATGAAAAGCATGAGCTGGGTTTCGCACCATTGTTGTTTGTGGCATTCACATTGACTCACACAGAAGATATTTTCAGTCTTCAGGAAGGTCATAATACACAAGCATAACCTGTGTTCCAAACGTTGGGTTTCAACAAGAAATTCATCTTACGTAGCATGGAATATTTTAAAAACCAGGGTAAACTTATGTTAGATGAGGAGAAATCTCTCTCTCTCTCTCTCTCTCACACACACACACACACACACACACACACACACACACACACACACACAATGCAGCATTATATGGACAACCCGTAGGACCAAAAGACAAAATCTTCTTTTGACATACTTTCAGAGCATTGCACATAAATTCACTTTTGAATTTGTTGAATGCTTTACTCATTGCCCTTGTTATGCTAACAAGCTAACTTTGGCTCCATTCAATTTTTGTTTTTGTACAAGGCTAGGCTACAATTAAATCTGCAGTGTAGCCCTCACTGCTTTCTAACATGGTTTTTGGCCCACAAAGAGTCTTTCATGTCCTTCATAAGTCTTTTGGGATGAACCTGTCTACAGACTTATTATATCTAGAGGCTTATTATAAAATACTTTAACTCTCTACATTTGTACTTAACATTTTTGGTCTAAGAGATGAATATTTCACATTGACTGCTCAGGTAATCTGGTATCTGTTGGTTGCTTGAGAGTTAAGAGACTAAACAGTGAGGCTTTCGGTCCATCATGAAGAACACCAGAACGAGGTGAGACAAAGAATGCGGCTGGTAAATGGTTAGGTGCAACTTAGAGTCCTCCAGGATTCAGCATGTGGTGGGAGCCATACAGCTCGCTATCAACCCACAAGTGATCCAATATTTTCAAAGTGTTGAAGATGGCAACAAAACCCACTCTCTCACAGAAAGAACAAAAACTTGTCCAATTGTTCTTTCATCATCAGCTTCTATCAAGGATAATCAATCTGTAACATCTTGCCTTCATTGGCATGTTGTATGAACGTGTAAGCCTAAAAAAGTACAAACAGGACGAGACACAGAAAAAAAAACCATCTAAAAAAAATTAAGAACAGTGTAAAAACAGAGATAAACTGGAGGATGCCCCAAACCATTGTTCAGTGAGAGGCACCCTACCTCCAACCCTAACTATCATGGCCATGCCCCCCCCCCCCCCCCCCCCAAAGAATTTGCTGTGCAAAGCCAGATGGAGGGAGAATTCCACCATGATGTGAGGTACTTTTGGTTAGGATCGATAATCTGCAATTTGGGGATGGCTCCTTACGTAAGATACAATTAAGGTTATGACCGATATGGCGGTGACGTAGGATGTTGAATTCCTTCGAGGAGGAAAGGAAGGAGGAATGGAATCCAACTATAACTTTCTTGATTGCGCAGAGTAATTAGTGGGAGGAATATCCCACCAGATTATGTCCCTTCTCTACTGCACCTGGATTCGTTGAAGTTAATTTTAAGTGAGTACTTGCTTCTCTAGCAAAATAGCTGCCAATTCATTTCCTGGGTTCTCAAGAAACATGGGATCCGAGAGACAACTGAGCAGGTACAACTAGCTTAAGAGAGAAGATCACAAATAGCAAAATAGCAGATGTTGAGTAAAATTGAGCAATAGCTTGTTTGCTTCGTTTTGTTTTAGGGCGCTAAAACAATAGGGTCATATGCCCCCATTTTAAAACTGTGAAACATGGAGACAGAGAGGGGTTAAACACGACTGTGTGTCAATTCCAATCAATTGAAGATGAGACATCTAAAAACAGATGTGGAAAAAGGACTATAAAATATGCCATAGCGAAATGGAGAATCAATAGCTTTTAGACATATGAAATCACTAAAAATTAAAATATGGTCAAGAAAGGTATGTTAAATAAAATGTAAGGCTCTATTAGCCCTTTCATTGCCAAGTGCGCACGTCTGAGTGTGGTTAGGGCACTTCACACAGCAGTGCCCACTGAGCATTGCAGCACCTGTTCCACTGAGCTGTTATCATTGCATGCTCTTCTGCATTTTATTCTCACTTGTAAGTTCTTAATATAAAGCGTACTTTGAATATTCTTTATGGTTGATGTTCCTAAAACTAACAACACAACAAATATTGCCTGTAACTCCCAAGTAGTCTTCACTAACTACTATGTCGCACCCGTGCATCAGCATAAACTAAAGAGTCGAGTATAAATCCCATCTCATAAACACAAATATCAAATATTTATATACCAAAATGACAGCTTTTAGATTGAATGTACTGTTCGAAATACAAGGTCCTATGAACACTATGAAACTTTTGTTAATACAAATTGTTTGGAATGTAGCGAGAGCAATTCCAAACTTCCCTTTAAGGTACGAAACATCTGATCTTATTTTGTACAGCCAATCATCTCAAGAAGGAACACTGGTAATGCAAAAAATGCAGCATTTGGAGTTGCAAATATCACTCACAAGACATCATGTTACCAATAATGAGAGTTTTCAGAAGAGGATCATTTGACATATGTTCAAAAAATGTAAGTTTTTTAGTTCTTGCCAGATTAAGAGTTATTACCAGGAAACCATACCTTTCTGCTATTCAGTTATCTTTGCAAGCCTTCAAGTGGATCTCCTCAAAGAGTAGTACCCTGAACAGAGTAGTAAGTCAGTCTCATCTACAATAACTGAGACTAATTCCTTCTTGAACTAAGGTTTACTGTAACTTTAAGAGCCATAACTGAATATGCTGAACCCCGCGGTTCAGATCCTCCAATTTTCTCACAAATTTTCCTTTCATCACTTTGGACATGCCATCATCACATCCATTATTGCTATCAGTTACACTTCTGGAAAACGAAAGTATGAAATGAGAAAAACTGCTCTCTGGCCCCTGAAGTGTTGAAGGATGATAATCAGGAGGCACAGAGTCCCCAGTTTCAGACAAAAAAAGAGAAAACTCACTCTCACTACTACTTTCCAGAGGATACATTCTACTCCCTCATAAGAGTAGACACACACACACACACACACACACACACACACACACACACACACACACACACAAACTTTCAAACAACGAAAGAATACAACGCAAGCCACGAGACCAAGATTTCCAAGAGCTGAGCCACATCAAGGAACCGTTAGTAACCCTACAAACCACTTGTAGCTCTGCAAATGACATTGTATTACAATGTCACTAGCATTTACAGAGAAAACCTTGAAACATACACATCTCCGCCATCAGCGCTCTGGCACTCTCAGCTCCTCTAGCATATCTATGTTGTTAGCACTGTACGATGACTGTACGTGGATATATACATTGCTAAAAGTTAAAAGGTTAATGGTTATCAGCTCCACTGTGAAACCACAGCACATTCCAGGTAACAAATGTTCTTCAGACTGACAGGAGACAAAGTGTATATTGTCCTATCCATCGTTTGAAAGTCATCTGTGTATATGACAGCAGCACCCAGATACTCCTGAAGAACTAAGAGAAACAGATATCGAGCAGTCACGGAGGTGACAAACTTCAGATTCCTGAAAAACAAATCAGTACCAGTTCATGGTTGTATGAATAATCAAGGAGGAGTACTTGGGAATACCACAGGGAGCTTGTTCTTTGTGGGTTGACGAAAGTCCTGGTGGACGGTCTCAAGGCACATTCCAACTGGGAAGTCCAACCGAGCAGGAGTGACATCCTGTTTGAAGAAAGTGTGTGAAACATCAAATGATTAGGAAATTGTCATATAGTTATTGTTTAAGTGTGCAGGAGCCGGTATCATTGGAACGGAAGAGGGAAGACCCCCAGCTCTGGTAACGAGACACTATGGGGTTGCTCAAGATGGCTCCAGTGGCCAGACTTATTTCATGATTATGCATTAGGTCCAATAATTCATAGCCAAATGTGTACTGATCCACAAACCTTGCAACCATTGTTCAGTCAGGACAAAACCAGTGACCAGTAACCACAGTAGAATAGCATGATTCGCACCCTGAGAGGTATGGATGAGGAAGCACAGAATCTTAAGGTTTCACATGCCGCTTGTTTTACGCTGACAAACATAGGGTAGCAATGTCAGCTTTTTATGAGAACTGTACAAATACCCAAGATTGGCTCTAAGTTAATTTGAACAATTGTACCATGACAGAAATGCATAAACTGCAGATTTGCGGGGGCACATTCGAAGCCATGGGAAGGATAGAACCAAATGAACTTCAGATGGCTCTTTTCTACATCTTCACCAACATCTCTACATCCCATTGTACCAGTAATTAGGGTTTTTAATGCTCAATTCATGTATGGAGTGTGGGAAGAATTACTAAATGCTTTTGTGCATGCAGTAATTATTTTAATCTTATCCTCATTATCCCTATGAGAGTGATATGAAGTGAAGTATATTCCTAGAGTAATCATTTAAAGCCAGTTCTTTAAACTTTAACAGACTTTCTCAAGATAGATGTAAACTATCTTCAAGAGTCTTCCAGCTCAGTTCCTTCGTATCTTCGTGACACTATCCCACAGATCAAACAAACATACATACATTCACCCATTCTCTGTATATGTTCAATACTAGAACTGGTCACGACAGTGATTTGTGAGTAGTCTCCTTTGTCGTCCCTATAAAAAAAGTCCTCAATCCAGTCACAAATTTCATTTCATACCCCCAATGATCATACTTTTGACAATAAGCATAGGTATAGTACTGAGTCAAATGCTTTTCAGAAATCAAGAAATGCTGCATTTAACTGAATACCTTGATCCAAAGCTTTCAATATCACATGTGAGAAAAGTGAGAGTTGCGTTTCACACTACCAATGTTTTCGGAATCCATGCTAGCTGGCACTGACAAGCTCATTTGGTTCAAGATACCCAATTCTGTTTGAGCTCAAAATATGTTCCAAGATTCTACAACAAATTGAAAGATATTGATGGTAGTTTTGTGGATAAATTTCATTGCTTTTCTTGTAGATGGGTGTTACTTGTGCTTTCTTCCAACTACTGGACATTTTTGTTCAAGGGATCTATGACTGATTATAGTTAGAAAAGGGGTTAACTCTGCTGCAAATTCAATGTAGAATCTGACAGGGATTCCATCGGGCCCTGGAACTTTGTTCAATTTTAATGATTTCAACTGTTTCAACACCACTGATGGTAATACTCATTTATCTCAACTTTTCAGTGATGTGTGTATTAAATTGCAGTAATTGTCCTGGGGTTTCCTTTGAAAAGGAACATTTGAAAATATAGTTAAGCATTTGAGCTTTCACTTTGCTACCCTCAAATTCCTGTCTCATTTGCTAGACTGGACACTAAATTTTAGAGCTACTAACAGTCTTTCCATATGACCAGAATTTCTTTGGATTTTGTGAAATATCATACAACAATATTCTGCTACATTAGTCATTGAAAGCATCAATCTCTCGACAGCCAATTGTGTTTCATTCAGCTTCTGTCCATCTTTAGCCCTATGCTTTGTTTTGCATCTATTATTGTAAGCTGTTTCTTTAGAAATTTCTTTCCAGTGAGTGCATACCACAGACGGTTCTTCCCATTATAAACTGTTCTACTGGGTACACACCTATTGAGTGCATGGTTTTTCTTTTAAACTTGAGCCATGGTACCCCTGCATCCTCCTGCCCTGTGCTGAAAGTTTCACGTTCCTCAGCTATTTATGACATTACTGATTTTTTATCTAGTTTACTGAAAATATATATGCCTTTCTCTACTTTTAGTTATCCTTTGTACTTTGGTGATCAATTCAGTCAAAACCGTGTAATGATCACTGATACCAGTTTCAGATGTGGACATCCTCAAAGAAGTGGTTCTATTTGTTGCCATTAGATCAATATCCACTGAAGAGCCGAAGAAACTGGTACACCTGCCTAATATTGTGTAGGGTGCCTGCAAGCACAGAGAAGTGCCCCCACATAATGTGGCAAGGACTCTACTGATATTTGAAGTAGTGCTGCAGGGAACTGATACATGAATCCTGCAGGGCTGTCCATAAACCCACAAGGATATGATGGGGTGGAGATGTCTTCTGAACAGCATGTTGCAAGGCATCTCATATATGCTCAATAATGTTTATGTCTAGCAAGTTTGATGGCTCGACATGAGCATTGCTGCAGCCACTCTGTAGCAATTCTGGATGGGTGGGGTGTCACACTGTCCTGCTGGAATTGCCCAAGTCTGTTGGAATGCACAATGGACATGAATGGATGCAGATGAACAGACAGGATGCTTATATACGTGTCACCTGTCAAGTTGTATCTAGACATACCAGGGGTCCCATATCACTCCAACTGCACACGCCCCGTACTATTACAAGAGCCTCCACCAGCTTGATCAGACCCCTGCTGACATGCAGGGTCCATGAATTCATGAGGTTGCCTCCATACGCCTACACGTCCATTCGCTCTATACAATTTGAAACGAGACTCGTCCGACCAGGTAACATGTTTCCAGTCATCAACACTCCAATATTGCTGTTAACGGGTCCAGGCGAGGCATAAAGCTTTGTGTCGTGCAGTCGCAGTCGTCAAAGGTACATGAGTGGGCCTTCGGCTTCGAAAGCCCATATCAATGATGTTTCGTTGAATGGTTCACAAGTTGACATTTGTTGATGGCCCAGCATTGAAATCCGCATCAATATGAAGAAGGAATGCACTTCTGTACATCTAACGATTCTCTTCAGTCGTTGGTCCCGTTCTTGCAGCATCTTTTTCAGGCTGCAGCGATATCAGAGATTTGATGTTTTACCGGATTCCTCATTCATGGTACTCTCATGACTTAGTCGTACTGGAAAATCCGCATTTCATCGCTACCTCAGGGATACTGTGTACCATCGCTAGTGCACCGACTATAACACCTTGTTCAAACTCACTCAAATCTTGATAGCTTGCCACTGTAGCAGCAGTAACTGATCTAACAACTGCACAAGGCACTTGTTTGTCTTATATAGGTGATGCCAATCACAGCACCATATTTTTGCCTGTTTACATATCTCTGTATTTGAATATGCACGCCTACACCAGTTTCTTTGGCACTTCAGTGTATTTTCATCATGAGAGGGGTTCCTAACTATCTGTTCTAGCTGGTTTTCAGAGAAGGAATTTAGTTATATTTCACAGGATGTCTTATCACACCCACTACGAAAATTAATTTTCACAACTGAGTGCTGGATGACTGAAGTCTCCACCAATGACTACAGTGTGGGTTGGGAACTTACTTACAAGTGAACTGAGGTGTTCTCTGAAGTTTTCAATTACATCAGGATATGAGTCTGGTTGGGCAACAGAAGGATCCAATTACCATTATATGCCCATGCCTGATACTAAGTCTTGCCCAAACAATCTCACATGCCTTCAATTTCTATCTCGGTGGATCTGAGTTTCTAGTCTGCTGTGATAAATACACCACCTCCATTTCCCATTTGCCTCTCCTTTTGATATATGCTTAACTATTGTCCAAAAATCTAACTGATATCAATTTCAGGTTTCAACCAACTTTCTGTATCTAGTATTGTGTGAGCTTCATTCCTTTTCAGGAGAGCTTCAAACTCTGGCACTTTGTTGTGAATGCTTCAGCAGGTAACAATTAGAATTTTAATACTCTCACCTATGGGAGGCATTTCTTTCAATCTGACACTGATACTTCCAGGTTATATTCAGCTATTGTTATGTGGATTGGATGGAGAATCACCTAATCTAAAAGTACCCTTGTGTGCACCCCATGAAAAGTCATCTAACTGAGTAGTAGGTTCTGATGTGTAGTTCACATCTGACCCATTCAGGGGAACCCCACATCCTATGGTTCTGAGGTCATGTTCAGCAAAACTTAAAGATTGGAAGCTGTATCCAATGCTGAATTCTCTCTTTGAAATACAGTGCAGGAAAGCCATTGGTCCAATAGAAGGTCACTAGCCCACTGATGGCAGTAAGGTAAAGTATAGCCCTGACAGATGCTGTCCCCTTGAATGAATGTGGAGCTGAGTGATATTGTAAGTGGGCCATCAGAGGGATGTAAATTGATGATTAAAATGTTTGCATCACTGAGAACAGATGCCCTATGTGTGTAAAAAATGACCGCAGTGAGATGCTGGGAAGCAGAAGCACATGTTACCAAGGGTGAGATGTAGTGTTCTCAACATTTCTTCTTACCACATTTAATTAGGTAGTAAGCCTTTGCACAGAGCCACTTAAAAGTGATGATGTCTAGCAGTGAAGGTCTCACTTGAGATGTTCCAGGGTCCTTCTATGATTCTAAATAGTTATTTCAATATCTTTGGCTCACTGTGTAACCGGCAGCTGGTGGAGGGGGACCTTGGGAAGACACACAGCAGTTACAGCAGCATGGAAAAACGTTTCTGAGATATCTCCCACAACTTTGGCACTGCAATCTGCTAGGAGGGGGGATGAAGGTGATGACAGGTATATACAACTGCCTCTTACCCTTTAGGGAATGCAACATGGCAACTGGTCGCTTGGGTGGTAGCAAAGAAGCGATAGCATCACTTAAAGTGAACACTGTCACTGAGATCACCATATAATGACAACTGTAGCAAAGCCACAATATTGAGGCCAAAATCTTAAGATAGATAGCAAAAGAGGTGTCACAAGTAGCACGAAAGTAGGTAGGGTACCATCACTGAGAAGATATGTACCAAAACTGGAAAGAAGCTTGTCAATGAGAAGGACCCTGCCAGATGATGAGAGACTCCCCCCACAAGGGGTGGCTTGCACTGAAATCACCACATAGCAGTCCGCCCCAGTAGCTGAGTGGTCAGCGCGACAGACTGTCAATCCAAAGGGCCCGGGTTCGATTCCCGGCTGGGTCGGAGATTTTCTCCGCCCAGGGACTAGGTGTTGTGTTGTCCTAATCATCATTTCATCCCCATCGACGCGCAAGTTGCCGAAGTGGCGTCAAATCGAAAGACTTGCATCAGGCGAACGGTCTACCCGACGGGAGGCCCTCGTCACATGACATTTCATTTTACCACATAGCAGAAAGGCAGAAGGGTTTGTTGGGGGGTAAAGTAATCATAGAAAACTGACCATCTCAAAAATGTACGTGTCCTGCCCAAGGGTGAATGTTGTTGTTGTGGTCTTCAGTCCTGAGACTGGTTTGATGCAGCTCCCCATGATAAAGGGTGAATAGACATCGTAAATTGTAAGTACTGGGGGTTGCTCACACTAGTGCAGCTGTCAATACCAATGTGGTACCGAGATGGATCTACACTCGGACATCTGTGCAAATCAATTTACAGACCCCTTCTGATGCATTTTTGGGACCAGCCTGGTTCCAATAGAAGGCATGGTAACTTTGAAGGGTTGGAGAATGGTCATCAGTGATCAACCATTCTTGAAGAGCAACACATATCACAGAACAGTCGGGTGTTAGTTGATGTATCTCTGGCAGATGACAGTAATATCCACTACAGTTCCATTCAATCATCAAGTTAAGGGTACTCTTGTTTAGCAGGTGATGACCAAGTCTGAGCATAGCTCAGGCCACAAAGCTGTGTTTAAAATACTGCACCCAAGTATAGCTCAGGATACGATTTTTTGGATGTGCAAACCACCTGTCACTCGAGAGCTGGACTCATTTTGTATGAAATGAATGTATGGATGTCTTGATATCTGTCACTTAACAGGCACTGCCTTCTTTTGTCAATTTCTGGAATTATTTCTTTAGAAAATTTTAGCAAATGTAATAACTGTTGTTGTGAGTGGCTGAGCCAATACATCTACATCTACATCCATACTCCGCAAGCCACCTGACGGTGTGTGTTGGAGGGTACCCTGAGTACTTCTATTGGTTCTTCCTTCTATTCCAGTCTCTTATTGTTCGTGGAAAGAAAGATTGTCAGTATGCTTCTGTGTGGGCTCTAATCTCTCCGATTTTATCCTCATGGTCTCTTCGCGAGATATACATAGGAGGGAGCAATATACTGCTTGACAGTTTCAACTGGGGGCTCAGCCGGGATATTGTGTCGTGATTTTCAACAGTGCGACGATGAAGAAAAAATTTGCGTGCGTTAATACCAGTTTTTGAGAATGTGTGTTGCAGTATTTGTGTTCATCGAGCAGTAAAAGTTTTGGAGAAAAAATGTTTCAGCAAAAAATATAATTTTCGACAGAAGAAGGAATTTTAAGAATTTTGGCTAACAATCACATGGATGGAGAACGTGGATGTACAACAGTAGAAGATAGTTCCAGGTAAGTGAAGAAACCATCGTATTTTGCTAAAAACAATATTTGTTTTTAATCTTGTTTTCTATTACTGTGTTTTTTTTTTTAATTTATTCATCACCATGGTTCTGAACATTTCTAAGAGTATTGTGCCTAAAGCAGAAAATAGTAATTTAATAGACTTTGGAATTCAGGATATGCCTAATGAAACAGAAAGATCCAATCAATTTAGTTTAAAAGATTTTCTTGTAAATTTGGATGGAAAAATTGATAACATTTTGTTGCAAGTCCAAGCAGTCAATACCCAAGTGGGTGATCTTTCGGACAGGGTTGGGAGTGTTGAGGAAAAAATTGAATCTGTGGAAGAAAAAGTACAAGAAATTGATGCTAAATTGAGCGATGAAATTAATACTGTAAAAAATGAGTTACTGGCAGATAGGGAAAAAAATTTAATTGATTTTAATGAGATCAAATGGGAAATTAAAAATTTGGATGAGAACACAAAAGTTTTAGTTAAAAATGTAGAACAAAAAACAGACACTCGTTTGGTTACTTTAGAAGAAAAAATAGAATGCAATGATTTAGAAAACAAAAAATTTGTTAAAGAACTTAGTAAAAAAGTTGAAAGTTTTAACACTGAATTTCAAAACAAAAATCACATTGTCAACACATGCAATCTTGTATCAAATATTCCAGTGAAGCACTTTTCGGTAGACGGACCTTTACTTCCTGTTGATTTTATACAGTATTGTAAGGATTGTTTTTACCTTTCTCACCAGATGATATGAAAATTAAATTTGTGAAAAAATTCTTGGAAGGGGAAGGTTTAACTTGGGCAAACCAAATTGTAACTGTGGGGATGACCTTTTCAGAATTTGAATCAAAATTTCTGGAAAATTTTTGGGATAATCTTAAACAAACTAGAACCAAAAGTGAATTTTTAAATGGGAGAAACTATAGAGAATCAGATGGGAGTATGAAACAATTTTGCAAAAGTGAACTTCAAAAACTTGTTCATTTAACAAAACCTTTGGATGACTTGATCAAAATTGATACCTTAAAGAGAAGATTGCCATCAGCAATGCAGTTGAATTTAGTTCATTGTTCCGATAGTAATATTGAGCAGTTTCTCAATTATATTGAAAAGTTGGATAGAATAACAACAAGAACACACAGTGAGTTTACTCAGAAAGGTAGTGGTCAAAATTGGGGAAATGAAAACTTTCTTAAAAGGGAACAAAACAATTATCACAGTGTGTCAAAATTCAGGGGGCTATAACAATAATTTTCAAAAGAAGGACCATAATTTTCATCCCAAGCAAGAACAGCATTTTCACAGAAATAATCAACAAAGTAGAGAACACTTTAGGGATCATAATCACA
Source organism: Schistocerca gregaria (assembly GCF_023897955.1). Classification (NCBI taxonomy): domain Eukaryota; kingdom Metazoa; phylum Arthropoda; class Insecta; order Orthoptera; family Acrididae; genus Schistocerca; species Schistocerca gregaria. The sequence continues at coordinate 599,820,758 of NC_064924.1, read as the reverse complement.
GAAATTTTGCTAGAGATCAGTACAATAGTGACTACCAACAACCAGGTAATGTTTGGCATAGGAATGGGAACAAAAATGTTGATCAGAGACATTGGCAGAACCACAATCAGCAGTTTAAACAGGAACCAGTTATTCAGGAAATAAAAAACGAGTAGACGCCCCCTTGAAGGTCCGCAAGGTTGAGGCAAAAGGTGATTATGATGAAAGGACCAATGGATGTGACTATCATAAACCTAAACATGACAGATCTAAACCTAAGCAATCACATGAGGTCATTAGTTGTTACTTACTGAAGAAGTTTCAGGAGGAAAATAATGATGATATTGATGAAGATAAAATTTTCAGTACACAAGAACATACAGTAGATAAAAGTAACCATGATTCATTTAATTTAACAGAGTTTTACACTTGGGCAGAAAAGAACAATACTTTGTCAGATGATTTAATTTGTAGTCAGGTTTCTACATCTACATCCATACTCCACAAGCCACCTGACGGTGTGAGGCGGAGGGTACCCTGAGTACCTCTATCGGTTCTCCCTTCTCTTCCAGTCTCGTATTGTACGTGGAAAGAAGGATTGTCGGCATGCTTCTGTGTGGGCTCTAATCTCTCTGATTTTATCCTCATGGTCTCTTCGCGAGATATACGTAGGAGGGAGCAATATACTGCTTGACTCTTCGGTGAAGGTATGTTCTCGAAACTTCAACAAAAGCCCCTACCGAGCTACTGAGCGTCTCTCCTGCAGAGTCTTCCACTGGAGTTTATCTATCATCTCCGTAACGCTTTCGCAATTACTAAATGATCCTGTAACAAAGCGCGCTGCTCTTCGTTGGATCTTCTCTATCTCTTCTATCAACCCTACCTGGTGCGGATCCCACACTGCTGAGCAGTATTCAAGCATTGGGCGAACAAGCGTACTGTAACCTACTTCCTTTGTTGTCGGATTGCATTTCCTTAAGATTCTTCCAATGAATCTCAGTCTGGCATCTGCTTTACCGACGATCAACTTTATATGATCATTCCATTTTAAATCACTCCTAATGAGTACTCCCAGATAATTTATGGAATTAACTACTTCCAGTTGCTGACCTGCTATTTTGTAGCTAAATGATAAGGGACCTATCTTTCTATGTATTCGCATCACATTACACTTGTCTACATTGAGATTCAATTGCCATTCCGTGCACCATGCGTCAATTCGCTGCAGATCCTCCTGCATTTCAGTACAATTTTCCATTGTTGCAACCTCTCGATACACCACAGCATCATCTGCAAAAAGCCTCAGTGAACTTCCGATGTCATCCACCAGGTCATTTATGTATATTGTGAATAGCAACGGTCCTATGACACTCCCCTGCGGCACACCTGAAATCACTCTTACTTCGGAAGACTTCTCTCCATTGAGAATGACATGCTGCGTTCTGTTATCTAGGAACTCCTCAATCCAATCACACAATTGATCTGATAGTCCGTATGCTCTTACTTTGTTCATTAAACGACTGTGGGGAACTGTGTCAAACGCCTTGCGGAAGTCAAGAAACACGGCATCTACCTGTGAACCCGTGTCTATGGCCCTCTGAGTCTCGTGGACGAATAGCGAGAGCTGGGTTTCACACGACCGTCTTTTTCGAAACCCATGCTGATTCCTACAGAGTAGATTTCTAGTCTCCAGAAAAGACATTATACTCGAACATAATACGTGTTCCAAAATTCTACAACTGATCGACGTTAGAGATATAGGTCTATAGTTCTGCACATCTGTTTGACGTCCCTTCTTGAAAACGGGGATGACCTGTGCCCTTTTCCAATCCTTTGGAACGCTTCGCTCTTCTAGAGACCTACGGTACACCGCTGCAAGAAGGGGGGCAAGTTCCTTCGCGTACTCTGTGTAAAATCGAACTGGTATTCCATCAGGACCAGCGGCCTTTCGTCTTTTGAGCGATTTTAATTGTTTCTCTGTCCCTCTGTCGTCTATTTCGATATCTACCATTTTGTCAACTGTGCGACAATCTAGAGAAGGAACTACAGTTCAGTCTTCCTCTGTGAAACAGCTTTGGAAGAAGACATTTAGTAATTCGGCCTTTAGTCTGTCATCCTCTGTTTCAGTACCATTTTGGTCACAGAGTGTCTGGACATTTTGTTTTGATACACCTACCGCTTTGACATAGGACCAAAATTTCTTAGGATTTTCTGCCAAGTCAGTACATAGAACTTTACTTTCGAAATTTAGGCGGTGGCGGGGATCGAATCTGGTACCGAAGACGTTTTGATTATGAATGAAAGACGCTACCCCTAGACCACGGGTTTGTAGTAGATCAGAGACTTGTGTGAATGAAAGAGAGGTTATTGTTGGGCGTTACAGCGGTACATCACCAAGTTTCTTGCAAGATAGTAATGTTCAGGTCTTGTTAGGTGTTGCTCTTTTAATTAAGACAGAACCTCTTGATAGTTCACTGAGGTAAGTGATTTCTCCAAATATGCTATTCTTATTAGCTGCATAGGCTTAGTAGGCAGCAAGGACCTTCCACCTCTCTGGATGGAAATCAGGAACTGTGAGGAGTAAGTTTCTACAGTTCATTTAATTTTGCTTAACTCTCATGGTGTAGCTGAGGAAGGATTGCAAGATCCTCATGGCTTCACTGTGCAAGATGGATGTCATGATACTACCTCCTCTAGTTGAGGGCTCTCCCAATGGGTGCCATCCAGCCAGAACAATGACCACCAGGCTGACGATAATTGCCTGGAGTCCCAGGTGCAAGCACCGAGTGATGTGGCAAATGGTTAGCACACTGGACTCGCATTCGGGACAACGACTGTTATACCCACATCCTGCTATACTGGTTTAGGTTTTCTGTGATTTCCCTAAATCGCTTCAGGCAAATGCCGGGCTGGTTCCTTTGAAAGGGCACGGCTGACTTACTTCCCCATCCTTCCTTAATCTGATGGAGATGAACACTCTGTTTGGTTCCCTCCCCTGAATCAACCAACCAACCAGGGGCAGGCAACTACACTTTGGCATGTTAGGGGAGGTAATTGCTCCACCATCAATAGTGTGATCACTTATGTAATCAGGTAGTTCCACCTTGTGGGTACCTGACAGCCACCCCCCCCCCCCCCCCCCAACCCCCCACACAGACTGGTTACCAGGCTGGGTATTGGGCAACCACCCATGCTGCAAAGCCTGACTTTAGTTCCAGTAAATATTTTAGAAAAGGTAGAAATCAAAGCTGTATGTCAGGACCCAACATTAGTTAACCCAAAATGGGTGTATCAAACTGACTAACATGGGGGGAGGGGGGGGGGGGGGTGGTATGGCAGATGGGTTTGCAAGAGCCATAATCGGTGCTACACAGACAAGAGATCACAGCACATAAAAGGAAGAATTATTGGAATGGCACAAGACCTTATGCCTGCCACGCACGCACAAATGTGATGTGAGGATCTTCAGGTGAAATCTGTTTCTTGCCGCAATTACTAAGCAGAACTGTAAGGGTCAGACAAATGAAGAAAAGATAGATGGAAAAAAGTAAAATATGGAAATCATGTGGGGAGGCATCGAGGCTGCGTGGGGATGTGCAACGTCTTCCCAGTGAAACTTCTGCTGTGCCCATATGTTGCCAAGATAATTTCGACCATGCTGCAGAAGTTTCGATGGGAAGCTCTTCCACATCCTCCATACAGTCCAGATCTCTCGCTGCATGATATTTTTGCAGCCTTAAAAAGAGAGAGAGAGAGAGAGAGAGAGAGAGAGAGAGAGAGAGAGAGAGAGAGAGAAAAGGTTGCATGCTTAGGTACAATCATGGTTTTCTAGGCAACTGCAAACGTTTTTCCATTAAGTCACTGTCTGTCTTAGAGGTATTAAAGGTTATGGTGATTACTTTTGAAATAATAAATAGTTTACTTACTTTATTTCCATTTGCCTTGTTTCTATTTTGGCTGCACCTTATATCCTCCTACCTCTCTTTACACTTCTGTTACTGCCTGTAGTCAGTGCTGCTACATCAGCCTTATGATAATGATTCTATGCTCTACTTTAAATGAATCAAAAAGTTTGGGCCTGTTTGTAACCAGAAGATATAAGATGTTCCCCTCCCGAGTCAGAAGACTGACTAACTGCTCCAGGTAATTTTCAGATAAGCCAATTACAATAACAATATGCAATTCCCTGTCCATACTACCCACCTTACTCCTCGGTTTTCCCAATCTATGATTGGTAAATTGAGGTATCGCCATAGTACCATATTTATTTATTTTATTTACATGTCTAGTTCCATAAGAACTAACCGAGTAGCAAATCTCCAGTCATGGAATGTGTCAGTACATGAAATTACAGCATAAAAGTCATAACAGATAATATAAAATGTTTATGAAAAAAAAATAGGCAAGTCATAAGTTTAGGTAAATGCAATCAACAATATAACATAAGAATTAGCTTAATTTTTCAAGTAACTCCTCAACAGAACAGAATGATTCACCTATGAGGAAATTCTTCAGTTTCGATTTGAAAGCACATGGATTGCTGCTAAGTTTCTAGAATTCTTGTGGTGCATTATTGAAAATGTATCCCGCAGTATACTGCATACCTTTCTACACAAGAGTTAAGGAAGTGCAATCCAAATGCACATTGGATTTCTGCCCAGTATTAACTGTATGAAAACTGTTAATTCTTGTGAATAAGCTGATATAATAAACAAGAAACAGCAGCAAAGAAAATACACATTGCCCTCTCAATGTCAAAATACCCAGACTAGTGAACAGGGGTCAACAAGATGTTCACGAACTTACACCACTTATTGCCTGAACTGCCTGTTTCTGAGCCAAAAATATCCTTTTAGATTGGGAAGAGTTACCCAAAAATATAATACCATACGACACAAGCGAATGAAAATAAGCAGAATAGACTAAATTTTGTGGTTAACAATCAGTAACCTCAGATACCATTTGAATAGTAAAAATGGCAGCATTAAGTATTTACATGGAAACTTCTCTAAGTTTACATGAAATGTTCTGCCACTACTGCTCCTGAGATTGGGGGTCTATAACAGCATCCAATTACAAAGTTTGACAAAATAATTTAATTGGAGAGATAAAGAAGTTACTCACCAAGCAGTGGCAGAACACACGTAAAAGGTTATTATTAGACAAGCTTTCAGAGCCAGAGGCTCCTCCTTCAGGCATAAGAGTTGAAGGGGAAGGAAGAGGGGTGAAGGAAAAGGACTGGAGAGAGCTACGAAAAGAGGTAGATTTCAGGAAAGTCATCCAGAACCACAGGCCATGGGAGACTTGCCGCTTGGGATGAGAAGGAAAGACTGACTGTTGGGGGACTTCAATGGTCAAGATTTGGAAAGCAGAGAGCTTAAAGATGGCAGACAGGATAATACACAAAACAGATATCACTGCTTAAACGTCATGATGAGTTAATAAGAGTGAAAAGCTAAGTGCATTGTAGATAAAAAGAGGTGGGAAGATGGGAGTGAAAAACAGACAGGTAAGACAATGAAAGATATAGAAAACTAAAACAGAGTGAAGAAAGAGTAGATACTGTGAAGAAATGCTGAGACAGAAGAAATTAATGTACATCAGGGCCAGTTGGGTAGCAAGAACCGAAGACATGTTCCAGTGCTAGTTCCCACCTGCGGAGTTCTGAGAAACTGTTGTGGGGGCAAGAATCGAGATGGCGCGTATGGTGAAATAGGCACCAAGGTCACAATTGTCATGTTGTAGAGTGTGCTCTGCAACATGATATTGCGTGTTGCCAGTATACCCTGTCTGCCTATGCCTATTCATCCTAATTGGTAATTTGGTGGTAGTTATGCCAATGTAAAATGCCAAACAGTGTTTACATAAAAGCTCGTATATGACTTCTTGTTTCACAGGTGGCTCTCCATTTGATAGTATATGTTTTGCCAGTTACAGGGCTGGTGTAGGTGGTGGTAGAAAGGCGCATAAAGGCAAGTCTTGCAGCAGGTACAATCACAGGGGGTAGGCACCATGGGTAGGGAGGTGGGTGCAGAAGGAGCATAGGGTCTGACAAGAATATTGCGAAGATTAGGAGGGTGACAAAAGCAATTCTAGGTGTGGTGGACAAAATTTCAGACAGAATGTATCATTTAAGAGTGCATGCTTTTAGAAAGTCATGACCTTGTCAAAGTAGTTAATCAATACAGTCCAGACCACGATACAACTGAGTGACCAGTGGTGTGCTTTGAAGTTGTTTAGAGGGATCAGCGATACCAGAATTGGATGTGATGGCCCAGGGAATCTGATTCTGAACTAGGCTGGTGGGAGTAACTACGTCTAGTGAAGGGTGAGGTGAGAAATGTGTTCTGTGTCTATATTTGTAATGTCACTAACAAGAAGGTAGTTCAGTTTAGCTTCTGAATTCCAATTCCAAATACATTCATTATTACTCTGAATCTAGTATTTCTGCATTCTGCAATCACTGCTTTGCATCTCATGTTATTTCAAAAGCAGAATACATACAAGCACCTACTGCTGATACATGCAGATCCAAATGATAAATTGGAACAGGAGAACAGACACATGCACATTTTGTAGCCCATATTTAAGGAACTAAGTAAAAACAAAGAAAAATAATAATAAAATAAAGAAATGCTTAGAAAAATAAAAACCTGATGCAATGATGTGTTGATCTCTCTACGGTTGGAATCTACATCATCTACACTAATGTGAAACCGACGCTGAAATTCCGTAGCAGCAGACTCCAAACTTCGTTCTCGTACATTCTGGTCAGTGCAAACACCCAAATTTCTGCAAAACAAATTAAGTAGATAAATCAGAAACTAATAAGCAAAAGGATAAAGACAGAATTCAAAAGTCCTCATGTAGAATCAAAAGCCTTTCATTTAAAAAAAAAAAAAAAAAAAAAAAAAAAAAAAAAAAAAAAAAAAAAAAAAAAAAAAACCACGATGGCAGGAAAACAAAACATAATGGAAAATGAGTACAGAATGTTTACTGGCTTAAAATTCTTCTTTTAACAATCTAACAAACTTTGTAAACCCGATCAAATACTGTGCAATTGCTGGGAAAAATTTTAACTGATATTTTATGAACTTTTTTGTGACACTGTTCACTGTTAGAGATTAAACATGACATGTTTTTGTGAAAGTGATTACAAAGGCACTTTTTATGTTTGTTGAACTGACAAAAATCACAACTATTACACTGTATTGAACTGGAGTGTGGGAGATGGAGAGGGGGAGGGAAGAAATTTACATTGACCACTGGTGACCATGCATAATTTTTTTAATCAATGTCTAGTTGAAAGTTTGTCAAACCTAAATGCATATACAGGGGACAGACAAAAATATTAAACCACCAAAAACAACACATTGCCATGCCTAATATGGTGCACAAAAACTGTTTGCTTCCAAACAAGCTTCCAGGTATCTCAGAATGCATAACTACAGGTCCTCTATGGTTTTCTTTTATCATTCTTCATGCAAAAATAATGCCAAGTTCAGGTAACGATGGTGAAGACAAAGCAATCACGCGTCCGTCTCTCCAAAGTAGACCACAGGGGCTCAATAATTTTGAGATCTGGTGATTGTGGTGGCCAAGACACACAGGACAATTGCTCATCATTCTCTCAAAATCAGTCCTGCATGAGGCGAGCGGTGTGAACGTGGCCCTGTTGTTTTGAAAGACATCACCACCAGTGGGGAATAAATACTGTACCATGGTACAGACCTAATCAGCCAAAATGATCACACAATCCTCAACAGTAATAAAACCTCAGGGTAAACATGCGGCCCACGGAATGTAATGATACCTGCTGCCTAAATCATCACCAAACCCCCACCATGTTCTGTTCTCGGGATATAATCTCCTCAGCTAGAAGTTGGAAATAGTGTGCAACAAGACTCATTCAACCAAATTACTTTCTTCCACTGTTCCATAATCCAGGTTTTATGACACCAGAATGACATTTTTCTTTTGCAACACTGCTACGTGGTTTTGGAATTCCAGATCACTCTGTACCATGTTTTGGTGCTACCAGTGTTTGTGAGTGCGACATTCCATTCTACAAAAATTCCATTCTACAAGGACTTTTGCAGCTTTCATCCTTATTTTTCGTCACAATTCTCTTCAATGAGCATCCATCACAATCACTTAGTGAATGATGATCTGCTGCTTTCCCTATAAGTTGTATAATATTCTCTATGGTGCCTCCTGAAACACCAAACACTTTACCTCCCTTGGTTTATTTGACACTACAATAGTGAAGCCATAGTCACAGCACATAAAATTTTTCCTTTAAAAAATTACATACTGTGATTATGGCTTACTATTGTAGTGTCAAAAATGTAAGTCTCATTTGGTCACACTCCTTACAACAATTATATCGGAATACAGAATTCATTAAAAACAAAGATTCCAAGACTTACCAAGCGGGAAAGCGCCGGCAGACAGGCACATGTGTATGTGCGGATGGATATGTGTGTGTGTGTGTGTGTGCGCGCGAGTGTACACCTGTCCTTTTTTTCCCCTAAGGGAAGTCTTTCCGCTCCCGGGATTGGAATGACTCCTTACCCTCTCCCTTAAAACCCACATCCTTTCATTTTTCCCTCTCCTTCCCTCTTTCCTGACGAAGCAACTGCCAGTTGCGAAAGCTCGTAATTCTGTGTGTGTGTTTGTGTGTTTTGTTCATGTGCCTGTCTGCCGGCGCTTTCCCGCTTGGTAAGTCTTGGAATCTTTGTTTTTAATATATTTTTCCCATGTGGAAGTTTCTTTCTGTTTTATTTACATCGTCATTAATTTGAACCCAACAATTACGTTTGGAATACAGAATTCCTTGGTTAAGAGAGTACTGGTCATATGGGCACTAAAAATTTGCCTACATTCGAATTCACTTACCTCTGACATAATGCACTTACAAAACAAAGACGTCTGATCTGACCACAACTGACACTTTGAATATATTGAGGACATTTCACAGGTGCTGCTTATGGTCAAACAGAACAATGTAATCTGCAGTCTTGGCTGGTGTCTGTATTTATGTTCAAGTGTGTATTTCCATACTTCTGAGCAACCTCTGTCTATGTGCAAGAGTTTGAAAGTCTAGGAGTAAACGAGATAGCAGTTGTACTATTGTTCTCCGGGTGAAGAAAGTATGATGAGAGCCAAGTATTTCTGTCTTTAGAGAGAAGGTGACTGCAACTGAGTCAAAAAATTATTATTCCTTTCAAAATAGTGTAACAAAGTTGAAACAACATCATCATCACAGTTGCACCAACAAATGCAAGAATGTCTTAGAGGTAGATAACAGACACCAAGAAAATACTCAAGCACTGTGGCTCAGAAAATTCAGCCATTGTGTAAAGAGAATTCTTTCCTTTCTTTTTTGTGCCCTTTCATGCAGCCAAAGATGGGTCGGGACTGGTATGGTTCTTCTCTTAGATCCAGGAGAACCAACAATCTTCACATTTAACAATAATATGAATATGTTGTTGTTGTGGTCTTCAGTCCTGAGACTGGTTTCATGCAGCTCTCCATGCTACTCTATCCTGTGCAAGCTTCTTTATCTCCCAGTACTTACTGCAACCTACATCCTTCTGAATCTGCTTAGTGTATTCATCTCTTGGTCTCCCTCTACAATTTTTACCCTCCACGCTGCCCTCCAATGCTAAATGTGTGATCCCTTGACGCCTCAGAACATACCCTACCAACCAGTCCCTTCTTCTTGTCAAGTTGTGCCACAAACTCCTCTTCTCCCCTTTCTATTCAATACCTCCTCATTAGTTACGTGATCTACCCATCTAATCTTCAGCATTCTTCAGTAGCACCACATTTCGAAAGCTTCTATTCTCTTCTTGTCCAAACTATTTATCGTCCATGTTTCACTTCCATACATGGCTACACTCCATACAAATACTTTCAGAAACGAATTCCTGATACATAAATCTATACTCGATGTTAACAACTTTCTCTTCTTCAGAAACGCTTTCCTTCCCATTGCCAGTCTACATTTTATATCCTCTCTACTTCGACCATCATCAGTTATTTTACTTCCTAAATAGCAAAACTCCTTTACTACTTTAAGTGTCTCATTTCCTAATCTAATTCCCTCAGCATCACCTGATTTAATTTGACTACATTCCATTATCCTGGTTTTGCTTTTGTTGATGTTCATCTTATATCCTCCTTTCAAGACACTGTCCATACCATTCGACTGCTCTTCCAAGTCTTTTGCTGTCTCTGACAGAATTATAATGTCATCGGTGAACCTGAAAGTTTTTATTTCTTCTCCATGGATTTTAATACCTACTCTGAATTTTCCTTTGTTTCCTTTACTGCTTGCTCAATATACAGATTGAATAACATCGGGGAGAGGCTACAACCCTGTCTCACTCCTTTCCCAACCACTGCTTCCCTTTCATGCCCCTCGACTCTAATAACTGCCATCTGGTTCCTGTACAAATTGTAAATAGCCTTTCGCTCCCCGCATTTTACCCCTGCCACCTTTAGAATTTGGAAGAGAGTATTCCAGACAACATTGTCAAAAGCTTTCTCTAAGTCTACAAATGCTAGAAACATAGGTTTGCCTTTCCTTAACCTTTCTTCTAAGATAAGGCGTAAGGTAAGTATTACCTCATGTGTTCCAACATTTCTGCGGAATCCAAACTGATCTTCCCCGAGGTCGGCTTCTACCAGTTTTTCCATTCGTCTATAAATAATTCGCATTAGCATTTTGCAGCTGTGAATTATTAAACTGATAGTTTGGTAATTTTCACACCTGTCAACACCTACTTTCTTTGGGACTGGAATTATTATATTCTTCTTGAAGTCTGAGGTATTTCGCCTGTCTTGTACATCTTGCTCACCAGATGGTAGAGTTTTATCAGGACTGGCTCTCCCAAGGCCGTCAGCAGTTCTAATGGAATGTTGTCTACTCCCAGGGCCTTGTTTCGACTCAGGTCTTTCAGTGCTCTGTCAAACTCTTCAAGCAGTATCGCATCTCCCATTTCATCTTCATCTACATCCTCTTCCATATCCATAACATGGTCCTCAAGTACATCGCCCTTGTATAAACCCTCTATATACTCCTTCCACCTTTCTGCTTTCCCTTCTTTGCCTTCCCATAGTGCTAATACCCTGATGGGGTCTTTGTGAAGTCCCAAGTGACATCATTTTTCAAACTGTTTGTGTACTGTGCACCTGAGGTGGGATGTGGGATAAAGCCTAGTATTTGCTTAGGTAAATATGTAATAACTGTCTAAAAATCATGTCAAGGCTGGCTGGCATGCTGACCCTGTCCAACTGTAATGTGGATTCAATTTGATTCTGACGCACCTTGCTAAGTTTCGGATGTGGGCACTTTACTGCACTCTGCTATCCAGGTGGGTGTGTAAAGGGAACTGGAGCATGCAAAATAGCTAATCTTTGTATGTATATCATTTCCTCCAGTAGTACTTGACAGCACGAGAGAGCTTAGTTTACTTTTCAGAATGCCGAAAACATACTATGTCTACTGTGCAATTCAGTGTGTAGACTGTGATTTTTGTTTTCTGTTAACATTTATCAATAACTGACTACTTTACGCGTATCTGAGTAACGAATGAAGTAACTTTTTATAGTTAAAACCCATGCGTAGTACATAGTTGTGGCCAAGTTTAGTGAAGCAGACGTTATGAAACATGCTTTAGATAGCACCAGTTCAAGACTACTACTAAATTTCATACTCAACATGCCACTGTATGATGTGTGGGGTGGATGGTACAAGTAGTGGTATTAGTTTTATCCTCTTCCTGTTCTATACACAGATAATACAGAGGAAGTATGAACTGTTTGTTCACTGGTACAGCTCTGAGTAAAAATTCTTCAGATTTAGTGCCACAGTTATTACCTATATTCTATTTTTAAACCATTTCCTATGTAAGATTTTGTACTACAGTCTATTGAAATGTTTTCACAATAGGTACAATATATTTAAATTACAATACTTCACTATATTTCACTGTATCAAGTACACCACAGGTACATTTCAGGACCTGACCATTTTCACTAGACTGCTGTGGGAAAGTATCTTTGAAATATGTCCAAATATTATTATTAATGTAAACAAAATAGAAAGAAACTTCCACATGGGAAAAATATATTAAAAACAAAGATTCCAAGACTTACCAAGCTGGAAAGTGCCGGCAGATAGGCACAATGAACAAAACACACAAACACACACACAGAATTACTAGCTTTCGCAACCGATGGTTGCTTCTTCAGGAAAGACGAAAGGATGTGGGTTTTAAGGGAGAGGGTAAGGAGTCATTCCAATCCCGGGAGCGGAAAGACTTCCCTTAGGGGAAAAAAAGGACAGGTGTACACTCGCTCGCTCGCACGCGCGCGCGCGCGCGCGCCCACACACACACACACACACACACACACACACACACACACACACACACCCGCACATACACAGACACAAGCAGACATATTTAAAGGCAAAGAGTAAGGGCAGAGATGTCAGTCGAGGCGGAAGTACAGAGGCAAAGAAGTTGTTGAAAGACAGGTGAGGTATGAGCGGTGGCAACTTGAAATTAGCGGAGGTTGAGGCCTGGCAGATATCGAGAAGAGAGGATATACTGAATGGCGAGTTCCCATTTCCAGAGTTCGGATAGGTTGGTGTTGGTGGGAAGTATCCAGATAACTCGGACGGTGTAACACTGTGCCAAGATGTGCTGGCCGTGCACCAAGGCATGTTTAGCCACAGGGTGATCCTCATTACCAACAAACACTGTCTGCCTGTGTCCATTCATGCGAATGGACAGTTTGTTGCTGGTCATTCCCACATAGAAAGCGTCACACTGTAGGCAGGTCAGTTGGTAAATCACGTGGGTGCTTTCACACGTGGCTCTGCCTTTGATCGGGTACACATTCCGGGTTACAGGACTGGAGTAGGTGGTGGGAGGGTGCATAGGACAGGTTTTACACCGGGGGCGATTGCAAGGATAGGAGCCAGAGGGTAGGGAAGGTGGTTTGGGGATATCATAGGGATGAACCAAGAGGTTACGAAGGTTAGGTGGACGGTGGAAAGACACTCTTGGTGGAGTGGGGAGGATTTCATGAAGGATGGATCTCATTTCCACCAAGAGTGTCTTTCCGCCGTCCACCTAACCTTCATAACCTCTTGGTTCATCCCTATGAAATCCCCAAACCACCTTCCCTACCCTCTGGCTCCTACCCTTGCAACCGCCCCCGGTGTAAAACCTGTCCTATGCACCCTCCCACCACCTACTGCAGTCCTGAAACCCGGAAGGTATACATGATCAAAGGGAGAGCCAAGTGTGAAAGCACCCACGTGATTTACCAACTGACCTGCCTACACTGTGACGCTTTCTATGTGGGAATGACCAGCAACAAACTGTCCATTCGAATGAATGGACACAGGCAGACAGTGTTTGTTGGTAATGAGGATCACCCTGTGGCTAAACATGCCTTGGTGCACGGCCAGCACATTTGGCACAGTGTTACACCGTCCGAGTTATCTGGATACTTCCCACCAACACCAACCTATCCGAACTTCGGAGATGGGAACTCGCCATTCAGTATATCCTCTCTTCTCGATATCCGCCAGGCCTCAATCTCCGCTAATTTCAAGTTGCCGCCGCTCATACCTCACCTGTCTTTCAACAACTTCTTTGCCTCTGTACTTCCGCCTCAACTGACATCTCTGCCCTTACTCTTTGCCTTTAAATATGTCTGCTTGTGTCTGTGTATGTGCGGATGGATATGTGTGCGCGCGCGCGCGAGTGTACACCTGTCCTTTTTTCCCCCTAAGGGAAGTCTTTCCGCTCCCGTGATTGGAATGACTCCTTACTCTCTCCCTTAAAACCCACATCCTTTCGTCTTTCCCTCTCCTTCCCTCTTTCCTGAAGAAGCAACCATCGGTTGCAAAAGCTAGTAATTATGTGTGTGTGTTTGTGTGTTTTGTTCATTGTGCCTGTCTGCTGGCACTTTCCCGCTTGGTAAGTCTTGGAATCTTTGTTTTTAATATATTAATGTAAACCGACAGATAAAAAATCTCCTCGCCAAGCGGTGGCACAACACGCACATAAAAGACCAGTATAATTATCCAAGCTTTCAGACACTTTCTACCGGCAGAAGGGTTGAGAAGGAAGGAAGAGGTGTGAAGGAAAATGACTGGAGAGATCTAAGAAAAGCATCATATTTCAGGAAACTCCCCCAGAACTGTGCATCAGGGATGACTTACAGATTGGTTTGGTTTTGTTTCGCTTTAGGGCACAAAAAACAACTGGATCGACAGCCTGTGCAATCATTTGCTAAAACAGCTGATAACTCAGTAAGCAAACCCAAGCGGGAATGTAAACGGCTAAAAAAAAAATGAGCATTCCATCAGGAAGTGACAGACAGTTAAAACTTGGGTGCAGTGTGTTCAAAGTGGTGGGGTAGCGCCACTTGTCAAATGACAATGGCTGATAAGGCAGTGCCCAATCGGCAGCCTAGTTAATATGATCTCCTCCCAGCAGGAGGGCCAAGAGGAGGTCATCCAAGCTGCAGGGAGACGCTTAATAATCCTGAACTTATTCTTGTGTAGGGAGGACCATTGGCAATGCCAAAAGGGACACCACCTCCTAATAGACAGCAATACAAAGATCGGACGGAACTCGTGGGCTGAGGTATGTGGACTGCAGCCTCGGCAGCAGCATCAGTAGCCTCATTTCCTGGCAGATCAAAATGAGCAGAACCCCACGGAAAAATCAGACTGGCTCCACCAAGAGTGAGCAAGTGACAGTTTTCCTCCATTAAGGGATGGACAGTGTAAAGCACACACAGACTTTAAAGGGCATTGAGTGAGTCTGAGCAGAGGACACAATTGAAAAGGCTGTGTCGCCGGATGTACTGTGTGGCCTGATACAGGGCAAAGAGCTCAACTATAACTACTGAGCAGTGTGCCGGAAGCCGGTATCGAAAAACAAGGGTGCCAATGACGAAGGCACACTCGACCCCACGGTCAGTCTGAGAGCCATCAGTGTATACAAAGGTACTATTGCGAAGTTCCGTGCGAAGATCATGAAACTGAAGGTGATAGACCTAGGCTGGAGTACTGCCCTTAGGAAGCAAATGAAGGCCAAAGTTAAAACGGACCACTTCACGAAGCCAAGGTGGTGAAGGGTTCACACCCACCAGGAAAATTGCAGGTAGTGTTAAGTTAAGCCACCGTAGCAAGTGCTGAAAGCAGACTCCATGAGGTAACAGACAAGAGGGACGTGCCTCATACTGGTGATCAAAAGAATCATCAAAGGAGGAGACATAGGGTAAGTGCTCATGCATGGCAAACAAACGGCATGCATACCTGCTGAGGAGAAAGTCATGGCGGTAGGACAGAGGTAGTTAGCAGTTTCAGCATACAGACTCTCGACCAGGCTAATGAAAAAGGGCCCACGCCCAAACAGATGCCATGATGGTGGATACTGCTGAGATGGTGTAAGGGGGATGGGCATGCAGATGGATGAAAAAAGCACCCATAGTTGAGTTTCAAACAGCCAAGTGACCAGTACAAATGTAGGAAGATGGTTCAATCAGCATCCCAGGAAGTACCATTGAGGACATGTTGGACACTGAGGAACCGAGTACAGTGGGCTACCAGGTAAGACACATGGGAGGACTAAGAGTTTCGTATTGAGCAAGAGCCCCACGAATTTCATAGTTTCAATGAACAGAAAGACAACAGGAACAAAATGTAAAGATGGTGGGAGAAACTATTTGCACCACCGCAAATTCATACTGTTGGTCAGTGGAAAATACAGACGGTTTTGTCAGAGCAAAATCAAAAGCCATTGTCGATGCTACAGAAGTAAAGATGATCAGGACAGCACTGAA
This sequence comes from Schistocerca gregaria, assembly GCF_023897955.1. Classification (NCBI taxonomy): domain Eukaryota; kingdom Metazoa; phylum Arthropoda; class Insecta; order Orthoptera; family Acrididae; genus Schistocerca; species Schistocerca gregaria. The sequence goes on along the minus strand of NC_064924.1, from coordinate 599,804,900 downwards.
GACACCGCTCAGACAAGTCCGTGGAGAACTGCAATAGATGGCAAAATCGTCAACATAAAGGAGCCGGAAACGCCCAGCAGGAGACAGGCCATTATAGGGTTAATGGCGACAGCGAAGAGGACAAAGCTCAAGACAGAACCTTGAGGCACACCATTTTCCTGGATAAAGGTGTCCGACAAGGCAGAATGCACACTCACCCTGAAAACTCGGTCTTTTAAAAATGCCTAAAGGAAACAGGGCAGGCACCCATGGAAGCCTCATGTGTAAAAAGAGTACGGAGGATACCAGTCCTCCAGCAGGTTTTGCAGCCTCCTCCAAATCGAAAAACACACCCACAGTCTGGGATTTCCACAGAAAACCATTCATGACATGGGTGAACAAAGTAATGAGATCGTCACCCGCAGAAAGACACAATCGAAAACCATACTGTGCATTTGTCAATAAGTTGACAAACTCTAGCCACCATACCAGCGGGGCATGAAGCATACGTGCCATCACCTAGCAAACACAGGTGGTGAAGAGAGATGGCGCAGTAGCTAGAAGGGAGGTTTCTGCCCTTACCGGGCTTAGGTATGGGTATGATGATAGCTTCACACCAGCGGCCGGGAAATGTGCCCTCTTCCCAGATACGGTTGTAAGTGTTAAGCAGAAAGTGGTTGCCCGCAAGAGAAAATCTGAATGTGGACTGTGTCTGGCCCTGGGGCAGAGGATCGGGATCAACTGAGAGCATGATATAGCTCCCTCATAGTAAAGCCAACATTGTAGCACTCACAATTCAGAAAAGAGAAGAGTATCGCCTGAGCCTCCCCTGCTTGTTTCCAATGGAGGAAGGCAGGGCGACAGTGGGAAGAGCTCGAAACTTCTGCAAAATGATGGCCCAAGATGTCCATAATGACATCGTCAGCTACACTCAGGCCGGAAATTGGCAAATGGATCTTGGTCCCAGAGAGCCGTCGGAGGCTCTAGTGAATGAAATCTAGCTAGCCCTTTTGCTATACCAAAGAACCTGACGAAACTCTGCACGCATTTATTTATAATGAATGCAGTTTGCCATCATAGAATGGCAGTTAAAAATGTGTAGAGCATATCTCTGTGTGCCAATTGCATCATGGCATGCCTCAGACCACCAAGGGACTGGGACACGACGTGGTGAAGAGGAAATGTGGGGAATGGAACATTCTGCAGCAGTAAGGATAACGTTTGTGAGATATTCCACCTGGTCATCACACCCATGGGAATCTTGTTCTTCAAAGGTTGCCAGGGAGGAGTACAGCTGCCAGTCAGCCTTAGGAAGCTGCCCTTTGGGCAAGCACGCGGATGGGGTACAAGTCAAACAGATAGCATGCGGAAAATGGTCACTCGAGTAGATGTCACAAAGAACAGACCACTCAAGACGAGGGGCAAGCTGGGCATTGCACAAGGATAGGTCCAAATGGGGATAGGTGTGCAAGGTGTTGGAAAGGAAAGTGGGTGTTCCAGTGTTAAGGCAGAAGAGGTTGAGTTGGTTAAGGCCAGCCAAGAGAGCACCTCTGACAGGTCCTGGGAGAACCTTAAAGGGGTGATGGGTATTAGTGTCACCAAATAGCAAAAATGGGGAAGGCAGCTGCCCAATAAGCTGAAGGAAGTGTGCCATTGTGACATCGAATGATGGAAGGACATAACTTGCACAGAAACAGGAGGATCTTGCTCCACAGGATCCACAGAAGCATCAGCTTGCTTGTGCGGTTGGTCCTTGGATGACAATGCTAGAAAACAGTTGTCGCTGCTTACCGGCAACACAAAGTATCACCTGGAGACACCACCACAGAGGGACTTTAAGTTGGCGAAGCAGAATCCTGTTTGCCTTCGGTGGACTTCTTCGAGCCTTTACGATTAGAGGAAGACTCAAGTGTGGTTTGGCTGGAGGGGTGGAGGAAGTCTTTATTGGAGTACTACTCCTGTCCTTTCCTGCCAACCAGTTGTTTAGCTGGTGGCTTCACCCCTCGAGGCAAGTGTTTGACAGCTTGTTGCGCAGCTGGACGGGGGGGAGGGGGGGGGGTGGGGGGCTGGTGATGCTTCCTTGACACTGGACAATTTCACAACCTCAGAGCTGAATTGGAGGCCGCATGTCTGCATGGCCACATGGCCATGTCCTTCATGGAGCAAGGGGGTAACAAGAGCGGAATAATAGCTACCAGAGGGGAGAACGCAGGGTCTGCGACTGCTCAGTAACTTTCAAGTGACTAGGTAAGGTACGTTTTCCCTTAGCTGGATCTCTTGAGCAGCCCACTCATCAAGATACATGGGGCATTGCAGTTGATACACCAGGGAGGAAGAGGTGGACATTCGCACTTCGTGCACATCCCTACCACAGGTGAAACATTTGGCCGGATGTCGATAAGATGTTCTACTGTGGTTGAAACGATGACACTGGCAGCAGCACATCAGGTTTGGAATATACGGCTGGACTATGATAATTTCATAGCCTGCTTTGATCTTGGACGGAAGCACCACTCTATCAAAGGTCAGAAAGAGTGTGGATGAACACTAAGGAGGAATCTACCTTTTTCATTACGCAATGGACAGCAATGACACCCTGATCAGAGAGGTAAGACTGGATTTTGGCCTTGGTTAGACCATCGAGCAGCCTGATGTAAATTACACCAAGGGAAGAATTCAAAGTTCTATGGGCCTCAACACGAAGAGGGTAACTGAAGAAACGAGGCAGCAAGCAGTTTTTGTGCTTGAGAATCAAAAGCGGTCTCCAAAATCAAAGTGCCATTCCGTAAACGAGAGCAGGATTTCCCAAGGTCGGCAATTGGATCAACACCTTTCTGAATAGTAAGTGGATTTACTGTGGCGAAGGACTGACCGTCTTCAGTATGTGAGACCACAAGGAACCGTGGTGAAGTGGGACAGGTCGTTGAATCATTAGCCTCATTATGTTTACGTTTTGTAGACGCTGATAGGGAAGATGATTGACTCATTGTGAGAAAATCCCCACGATTGCCAGCGTCTCCGATGGCGTGCTCCTTCCACCTGGGGGGGGGGGGGGGGGGGGGGGGACCCTTCACAAGGGGGAACACCCGCCTCAGGTGACTGTTTACACCTCAGGTCACACCTCTCAAACAACTGACATAGAGGGACCAGTCAGCAATTTGGGAAGGTTGCAGCTCAGGCAATCACCTCTCCCTGGGCCAGGCCTGTACCAGGAGGTATGTGTGAGCCCAACCTGTCGACCCGGGGCTGGGAATCACGCATTACCCAGTCACCTGTTACGTGTCAGGTGTGTGGGGGCCAGCTTTCAGGAGTTCACAGCGAGGAAGAAGAAGAAGAAGAGGAACCTCAAATGCCGAAGTGCTGGAAAGAGAGCAGAAGAGAAAACACAAAGGAAAAGGGAGCAAAAAATGAAGGTGAGACTGTTCTTACATTAGTGACAGAATGAAGAATGTTCCCAATAACATGCTAGGTATGTTCCCCAAGGGAGGGGAAAAAGAATAGCAAGAGGATAGATATGCAGCACGGAAGGGAAAAAATGCTGCAAAGGCTGGGGCCTCATGGTAGACAAGCACGAACCCGCTAAGGAGTGGCGAGCCCCCTGAGGGTTATCAGATGGGATGAAAAGGAAAGACTCCTCTTGGGGAGTGTATTACATACGATTTGAAAACATGTGCACTAAAAGGTGGAACACAGGGTAATATGTAAGAAGAGATTACTGTTGAAACATCGTGCACTAGTTAGAGTGAAAAGTTAAGTGCATTGTATGTAACAGAGGTGGGATGGGAATCGCAAAAAGTCGACAGGTAAGAAAATAAAAGCTGTAGAAAACTAAAATGGAGTAAAGGAGTAGGTACTATGAAGAAATTAATGTAAATTAAGGCCAGGTGGGTGGCAAGAACCAAGGACATGTTGTAGTGCTGAACTTTGCCATAACTATGTCCTACACATGGCTTTACTATAAAAAATTACTTCAGTGGTCACAACAAGACCTTAGTTCTCGCCACCCACCTGGCCTTAATTTCATCCGTTTCATCATTTCTACAAAGTACCTTTTATTTTCTTCACTCCATTTTAGTTTTCCATATCTTTCATTTTATTACCTGTCTGTTTTTTTCCACCCCCCTCCCACCTCTGTTACGTACAATGCAGTTAACTTTTCACTATTTTTAACTCGTGCATGATGTTTTAGCAGTAACCTGTCTGGCCTATTACCTTGTCTTCCACCTTTAAGCTCCAAGGTTTTCAAATCACGTCTGGTGCAGTCCCCAATAATCAGTCATTCCTTCTCATCCCGTTGGGTTAGTCTCTCCCAACATGCGGTTTTGGATGAGTTTTCCAAAATCTAACCCTTTTCTTAGACCTCTCCAGTTCTTTTCTTTCTCCCTTATTCCTTCCCCCTCAACCCTTCCACTGGAAGGAGTCACTGGTTCCGAAAGCTTGCATAATTATAACCTCCTTTTAAGTGTGACTTCTGAAGCCACTTGGCGAGTAGAGTTTTGATCTATCCAATTACATTATACTGTCAAATAAACAACTGAAAAGTCTTTGTGTCCATGAATGTAATCCTCAATTGTGATAAAACTAATTTCAGAACTTTGGAGATTCTAGGTACTATCTCAGAACAAATACTTCCTTTTCACAGTTTACAAACTGTATTACTGTCTCAGACAATTGGTAATTTTTCACTATGCATTTTGATGGTTCACACAGTCATCTTCAGTTGGAGAATTGTGTTGTTACATTCTTGGTTTTGATATACAGCACAGATGCCTTTTCACAGTTTTACACAACATCTGGAATGTAACAACACAATTATGCATCTCAAGATGATGACCTTTACAACTGGACCACTTAATGAAAAATAAACAAGTGACTGTTTCAGTAAAGTTTTTTTATTCATATTTATCAACAGCCACAGCACTTGTGATGCTAACCTTTATGGATGAAATATTGAAGTTCAGATTGCTAAATTAATTTCTGTTGTAGACAACACATATTGCCACTTATCTCAACAAGGGAATCATAATAATTGATCATCATAAACTAAGTGAAATGTGTCTAGAATCTAAATTTTTGAATTCTATTGAAATCATTGCTTATTACAAGAAATTTATGTCATAGCATAAGGACTTCTGATTGTGACCACTTAAATAATTATTGACCTAAAAAAGAAGAAAATGCATCAGAATAGTGAATTTCTTCATGGTACAAATGGAGGAGTGAAGTATCTTCATAACAACACATAGCAGAAGGAAATAAGACCCTCCTTCAACATCAAAAGAACTTCAATGGCTAATAATTGTGTGAACTCACTTTTGCTAATATCAAAACAGAGCTACGATTACAACTTGTTTAAATAAAAGCTTTTTAAATAGAACAACTTAGTTATTCAGAATACAACTAATGTTGATCAATGGTTTATGAGACAATGGCTATAGCATACTAGACTAACTAATTTTGATTATGTTTATGGAGAAATGACAGCATTATTGTTGTGATGTAATATTAACACTACAATGGTATTTGTAGGCAATGTTCTGCTGAATTCCATGGATCCCATAACCTGTTACTCAACCTCAACATAATATGGTCCACCAAATCCCTGTTCCACTGAAGTGATTCTCAGTACATATATCTTCGGGTTATTTCAATGATTCTGGGTCACCTACATGTGCCCAAGTTGTTTTCTTAGTGTTCTCATCTCACCTTAACTCCTATGTCAGTCTTGTGCCCATGTTTGTTACTTCAAGCAATGGGCAAGTGACATTTTTCTGACCTGCAAATTAACATCATTCAAAAATCTTAATGACTTCAATTCATTAAGAAATATCATCATATGCTGCTGGTGAAGTTCCAAACTCAGAAGTGAATGCGAGACCTGTTTGTGTAGTTATGATGTGTTGTTAACAGACTGGCAGAAAAGGAGACAAAGTATGTACTTCTCACAATAATTTGCTTGTTCATGATGAAATCCATGGAAGCAATCATGAAAAAGCTTACAGTTTTATCCAGTTATGATGCAAGAAAACAGCAAGAATATTTTACAGCGCTTATTTAATCTTGGTTTTTCAGTTTATTCTACTATCACAGGTGGTAATTTATACGATTCGCAAGGTACTGACAGGGGTCAACACAAAAACAGTTATGCAGAGGAAACAGAGCCACTTGATTCTTTCTGGTGACTAATAATTTGCAGTACAGTGTACAGTAGCTACAGCATTTTGCATCATAAAGCTATCAGGTACATTGTTGATCGCACTCCAAAGGCAACTAAAATTACAATGAACACACTACCATTGCTGGCAATAACAATTTTCATCACAGTGATGGTAAACTAAATGTAAAATGTTACGCAACCCAAAAAATGAAAGGAACATCAAATTAACCCAAGCAATGTACCATGTTAGTCAAGAACAGTTTCTACATTGAAGCAATGTTTTACTACTTCTTTGTCTATTACATTAATTACTACAGTCTGCATGGCCAATGTCATAAGCAGCATTCAGATGATGATGATGATGATGATGGATGATGGATGATGATGATGATATTAATAAAAACAATTTAAATTTTGTCTCAGTATTTGCAAGATCATAGGCTGTTCACATCTGCAAAGCCACTTACACTTAGAAGGAACAATTCAATAATATAGTGGCACAAGAGGCTTCTTTGTACACACTAAATATAGAACCAACTTAGGTAAAGCTATGCATAAAATCTACATTCTTTAGTGTTTATAATAAGCCAAACTGATTAGTCCATTTACATGACTTTAGGAGTAAAGGATGCACTCACTAGATAGCAGAGCCATTGACAAGAGAACATGAGGAAGAGACAGAAAACATGCTAGCACACACTGTGCCCACCCAGTATGATGTAGAGACAGGTGTGCTCAGATGTGCATGCACATCTGTACTCTAGCTCAATAACGGATTTACTCCAAAAACCTACCAAGTTTTCTTTCTCTTTCGTGTGTGCCTGTTGATGAAACAATACTTCTGCTACTTAGTGAAACACTCTTTTACTCTTAAATTACCCACATTCTATCACAACTTTCCTACATATTTAAAATTACTCAAT